>NC_054475.1:70112426-70304143 GCF_017639515.1 Carcharodon carcharias
TGGGGAAGCAGGAAGTGATTGTGGGACGGAGGAGCAGGGAGCGATTGTGGGATGGGGGAGCAGGGAGTGATTGTGGGATGGGGAGCAGGGAGTGATTGCGGGACGGGGGAAGCAGGGTGTGATTCTGAGATGGGGGAAGCAGGGAGTGATTGCGGGATGGGGGAAGCAGGGACTGGTTGCTAAATGGGGGAAGCAGGGAGTGATTGTGGGATGGCGGGAGCAGGGAGTGATTGTGGGACAGTGGAAGCGGGGAGTGATTGCGGGATTTGGAAGCAGGGAGTGATTGTGGCATGGGGGAGCAGGGAGTGATTGTGGGACGGGGTAAGCAGGGAGTGATTGTGGGACAGGGGAAGCGGGGAGTGATTGCGGGATTTGGAAGCAGGGAGTGATTGTGGCATGGGGGAGCAGGGAGTGATTGTGGGACGGGGTAAGCAGGGAGTGATTGTGGCATGGGGGAAGCAGGGAGTGATTGTGGGATGGGGGAGCAGCGAGTGATTCTTTGATGGGGGAGCAGGGAGTGTTTGCTGGATGGGAGAGCAGGGAGTGATTGTGGGATGGGGGAGCAGGGAGTGATTGTGGGACGGGTGACCAGGGAGTGATTGTGGGACGGGGGAAGCAGGGAGTGATTGCGGTATTTGGAAGCAGGGAGTGATTGAGGGATGGGGGAAGCAGGGAGTGATTGTGGGCTGGGGGAGCAGGGAGTGATTGTGTGATGGGGACGAAGGGAGTTATTGTGGGATCGGGGAAGCAGGGAGTGATTGCGAGATGGGGGAAGCAGGCAGTGATTGCGGGATGGGGGAAGCAGGGAGTGATCGTGGGCTGGGGGAGCAGGGAGTGATTGCGTGATGGGGACGCAGGGAGTTATTGTGGGATTGGGGAAGCAGGGAGTGATTGTGGGATGGGGAGCAGGGAGTGATTGTCGGATGTGGGAACAGTGAGTGATTGCGGGATGGGGGAGCAGGGAGTGATTGTGGGATGGGGGAGCAGGTAGTGAATATGGGACGGGGGAGCAGCGAGTGATTGTTTAATGGGGGAGCAGGGAGTGATTGTGGGATGGCTGAGCAGGGAGTGTTTGTGGGACGGGGGAGCAGGGAGTGATTGTGGGATGGGGGAAGCAGTGAGTGATTGCGGGATTTAGAAGCAGGGAGTGATTGAGGGATTGGGGAAGCAGGGAGTGATTGTGGGACGGGTGAGCAGGGAGCGATTGTGGGATGGGGGAGCAGGGAGTGATTGTGGGATGGGGAGCAGGGAGTGATTGCGAGATGGGGAAGCAGTAAGTGATTGCGGGATGGGGGAAGCATTGAGTGATTGTGGGATGGGGGAGCAGGGAGTGATTTTGGGATGGGGGATCTGGGAGTGATTGTGGGATGGGGGAGCAGGAGTGATTGCGAGATGGGGGAAGCAGGGAGTGATTGCGGAACGGGGGAAGCATGGTGTGATTGCGAGATGGGGGAAGCAGGGAGTGATTGCGGAACGGGGGAGCAGGGAGTGATTGCGGGACGGGGGAAGCAGGGTGTGATTCTGAGATGGGGGAAGCAGGGAGTGATTGCGGGATGGGGGAAGCAGGGACTGGTTGCTAGATGGGGGAAGCAGGGAGTGATTGTGGGATGGCGGGAGCAGGGAGTGATTGTGGGACAGGGGAAGCGGGGAGTGATTGCGGGATTTGGAAGCAGGGAGTGATTGTGGCATGGGGGAGCAGGGAGTGATTGTGGGACGGGGTAAGCAGGGAGTGATTGTGGGATGGGGAAGCAGGGAGTGATTGTGGGATGGGGGAGCAGCGAGTGATTCTTTGATGGGGGAGCAGGGAGTGTTTGCTGGATGGGGGAGCAGGGAGTGATTGTGGGATGGGGGAGCAGGGAGTGATTGTGGGACGGGTGACCAGGGAGTGATTGTGGGACGGGGAAGCAGGGAGTGATTGCGGTATTTGGAAGCAGGGAGTGATTGAGGGATGGGGAAGCAGGGAGTGATTGTGGGCTGGGGGAGCAGGGAGTGATTGTGTGATGGGGACGAAGGGAGTTATTGTGGGATCGGGGAAGCAGGGAGTGATTGCGAGATGGGGGAAGCAGGCAGTGTTTGCGGGATGGGGGGAAGCAGGGAGTGATCGTGGGCTGGGGGAGCAGGGAGTGATTGCGTGATGGGGACGCAGGGAGTTATTGTGGGATCGGGGAAGCAGGGAGTGATTGTGGGATGGGGAGCAGGGAGTGATTGTCGGATGGGGGAACAGGGAGTGATTGCGGGATGGGTGAGCAGGGAGTGATTGTGGGATGGGGGAGCAGGTAGTGAATATGGGACGGGGGAGCAGCGAGTGATTGTTTAATGGGGGAGCAGGGAGTGATTGTGGGATGGCTGAGCAGGGAGTGTTTGTGGGACGGGGGAGCAGGGAGTGATTGTGGGATGGGGGAAGCAGTGAGTGATTGCGGGATTTGGAAGCAGGGAGTGATTGAGGGATTGGGGAAGCAGGGAGTGATTGTGGGACGGGTGAGCAGGGAGCGATTGTGGGATGGGGGAGCAGGGAGTGATTGTGGGATGGGGAGCAGGGAGTGATTGCGAGATGGGGAAGCAGTAAGTGATTGCGGGATGGGGGAAGCATTGAGTGATTGTGGGATGGGGGAGCAGGGAGTGATTTTGGGATGGGGGATCTGGGAGTGATTGTGGGATGGGGGAGCAGGGAGTGATTGCGAGAAGGGGGAAGCAGGGAGTGATTGCGGAACGGGGGAAGCATGGTGTGATTGCGAGATGGGGGAAGCAGGGAGTGATTGTGGGATCGGGGGAGCAGGGAGTGATTGCGGGACGGGGGAAGCAGGGTGTGATTCTGAGATGGGGGAAGCAGGGAGTGATTGCGGGATGGGGGAAGCAGGGACTGGTTGCTAGATGGGGGAAGCAGGGAGTGATTGTGGGATGGCGGGAGCAGGGAGTGATTGTGGGACAGGGGAAGCGGGGAGTGATTGCGGGATTTGGAAGCAGGGAGTGATTGTGGCATGGGGGAGCAGGGAGTGATTGTGGGACGGGGTAAGCAGGGAGTGATTGTGGGATGGGGGAAGCAGGGAGTGATTGTGGGATGGGGGAGCAGCGAGTGATTCTTTGATGGGGGAGCAGGGAGTGTTTGCTGGATGGGGGAGCAGGGAGTGATTGTGGGATGGGGGAGCAGGGAGTGATTGTGGGACGGGTGACCAGGGAGTGATTGTGGGACGGGGGAAGCAGGGAGTGATTGCGGTATTTGGAAGCAGGGAGTGATTGAGGGATGGGGGAAGCAGGGAGTGATTGTGGGCTGGGGGAGCAGGGAGTGATTGTGTGATGGGGACGAAGGGAGTTATTGTGGGATCGGGGAAGCAGGGAGTGATTGCGAGATGGGGGAAGCAGGCAGTGTTTGCGGGATGGGGGAAGCAGGGAGTGATCGTGGGCTGGGGGAGCAGGGAGTGATTGCGTGATGGGGACGCAGGGAGTTATTGTGGGATCGGGGAAGCAGGGAGTGATTGTGGGATGGGGAGCAGGGAGTGATTGTCGGATGGGGGAACAGGGAGTGATTGCGGGATGGGTGAGCAGGGAGTGATTGTGGGATGGTTGAGCAGGTAGTGAATATGGGACGGGGGAGCAGCGAGTGATTGTTTAATGGGGGAGCAGGGAGTGATTGTGGGATGGCTGAGCAGGGAGTGTTTGTGGGACGGGGGAGCAGGGAGTGATTGTGGGATGGGGGAAGCAGTGAGTGATTGCGGGATTTGGAAGCAGGGAGTGATTGAGGGATTGGGGAAGCAGGGAGTGATTGTGGGACGGGTGAGCAGGGAGCGATTGTGGGATGGGGGAGCAGGGAGTGATTGTGGGATGGGGAGCAGGGAGTGATTGCGAGATGGGGAAGCAGTAAGTGATTGCGGGATGGGGGAAGCATTGAGTGATTGTGGGATGGGGGAGCAGGGAGTGATTTTGGGATGGGGATCTGGGAGTGATTGTGGGATGGGGGAGCAGGGAGTGATTGCGAGATGGGGGAGCAGGGAGTGATTGCGGAACGGGGGAAGCATGGTGTGGATTGCGAGATGGGAAAGAAGGGAGTGATTGTGGGATCGGGGAGCAGTTAGTGATTCCGGGAGGGGGAAGCATGGAGTGATTATGCGGGACGGGGAAGCAGGGAGTGATTGCGGGATGGGGGAAGCAGGGACTGGTTGCTAGATGGGGGAAGCAGGGAGTGATTGTGGGATGGCGGGAGCAGGGAGTGATTGTGGGACAGGGGAAGCGGGGAGTGATTGCGGGATTTGGAAGCAGGGAGTGATTGTGGCATGGGGGAGCAGGGAGTGATTGTGGGACGGGGTAAGCAGGGAGTGATTGTGGCATGGGGGAAGCAGGGAGTGATTGTGGGATGGGGGAAGCAGCGAGTGATTCTTTGATGGGGGAGCAGGGAGTGTTTGCTGGATGGGGGAGCAGGGAGTGATTGTGGGATGGGGGAGCAGGGAGTGATTATGGGACGGGGGAGCTGTGAGCGATTGTGGGATGGGTGAGCAGGGAGTGATTGTGGGATGGGGGAGCAGGGAGTGATTGTGGGACGGGGGAGCAGGGAGTGATTGTGGGACGGGGGAAGCAGGGAGTGATTGCGGGATTTGGAAGCAGGGATTGATTGTGGCATGGGGGAGCAGGGAGTGATTGTGGGACGGGGTAAGCAGGGAATGATTGTGGGATGGGGGAAGCAGGGAGTGATTGTGGGATGGGGGAGCAGCGAGTGATTCTTTGATGGGGGAGCAGGGAGTGTTTGTTGGATGGGGGAGCAGGGAGTGATTGTGGGATGGGGGAGCAGGGAGTGATTGTGGGACGGGTGACCAGGGAGTGATTGTGGGACGGGGGAAGCAGGGAGTGATTGCGGTATTTGGAAGCAGTGAGTGATTGAGGGATGGGGGAAGCAGGGAGTGATTGTGGGCTGGGGGAGCAGGGAGTGATTGTGTGATGGGGACGAAGGGAGTTATTGTGGGATCGGTGAAGCAGGAAGTGATTGCGAGATGGGGGAAGCAGGCAGTGATTGCGGGATGGGAGAAGCAGGGAGTGATTGTGGGCTGGGGGAGCAGGGAGTGATTGCGTGATGTGGACGCAGGGAGTTATTGTAGGATCGGGGAAGCAGGGAGTGATTGTGGGATGGGGAGCAGGGAGTGATTGTCGGATGGGGGAACAGGGAGTGATTGCGGGATGGGGGAGCAGGGAGTGATTGTGGGATGGGGGAGCAGGTAGTGAATATGGGACGGGGGAGCAGCGAGTGATTGTTTAATGGGGGAGCAGGGAGTTATTGTGGGATGGCTGAGCAGGGAGTGTTTGTGGGACGGGGGAGCAGGGAGTGATTGTAGGATGGGGGAAGCAGTGAGTGATTGCGGGATTTGGAAGCAGGGAGTGATTGAGGGATTGGGGAAGCAGGGAGTGATTGTGGGACGGGGGAGCAGGGAGTGATTGTGGGATGGGGGAGCAGGGAGTGATTGTGGGATGGGGAGCAGGGAGTGATTGCGAGATGGGGAAGCAGTAAGTGATTGCGGGATGGGGGAAGCATTGAGTGATTGGGGGATGGGGGAGCAGGGAGTGATTTTGGGATGGGGGAGCTGGGAGTGATTGTGGGATGGGGGAGCAGGGAGTGATTGCGAGATGGGGGAAGCAGGGAGTGATTGCGGAACGGGGGAAGCATGGTGTGATTGCGAGATGGGGGAAGCAGGGAGTGATTGTGGGATCGGGGGAGCAGGGAGTGATTGCGGGATTGGAAAGCAGGGAGTGATTGTGGGATGGGGGGCGCAGGGATGATTGTGCGATGGAGGAGCAGGGAGTAATTGCGGGATGGGAAAGAAGGGAGTGATTGTGGGATGGGGGAAGCAGGGAGTGATTCCGGGAGGGGGTAGCAGGGACTGATTGCTGGATGGGGGAAGCAGGGAGTGATTGTGGGATGGCGGGAGCAGGGAGTGATTGTGGGACGGGGAAGCAGTGAGTGATTGCGGGATGGGGAAGCAGGGAGTAATTGCGGGATGGGGGAAGCAGGGAGTGATTGTGGGATGGGGGAGCAGGGAGTGATTGTGGGACGGGGGAGCAGTGAGTGATTACGCGGAACGGGGAAGCAGGGAGTGATTGTGGGATGGGGGGAGTCAGGGAGTGATTGTGGGATGGGGGAGCAGGTATTGATTTTGGGATGTGGAGCAGGGAGTGATTGCAGGATGGGAAAGCAGTGAGTGATTGTGGCATGGGGGAGCAGGGAGTGATTGTTGGACGGGGTAAGCAGGGAGTGATTGTGGGATGGGGGAAGCAGGGAGTGATTGAGGGATGGGGGAGCAGCGAGTGATTCTTTGATGGGGGAGCAGGGATTGATTGCGTGATGGGGGAGCAGGGAGTGATTGTGGGATGGGGGAGCAGGGAGTGATTGTGGGACGGGTGACCAGGGAGTGATTGTGGGACGGGGGAAGCAGGGAGTGATTGCGGGATTTGGAAGCATAGAGTGATTGAGGTATGGGGGAAGCAGGGAGTGATTGCGAGATGGGGGAAGCAGGCAGTGATTGCGGGATGGGGGAAGAAGGGAGTGATTGTGGGCTGGGGGAGCAGGGATTGATTGCGTGATGGGGAGGCAGGGAGTTATTGTGGGATTGGGGAAGCAGGGAGTGTTTGTGGGATGGGGAGCAGGGAGTGATTTTCGGATGGGGGAACAGGGAGTGATTGCGGGATGGGGGAGCAGGGAGTGATTGTGGGATGGGGAGCAGGTAGTGAATATGTGACGGGGGAGCAGCGAGTGATTGTTTAATGGGGGAGCAGGGAGTGATTGTGGGATGGCTGAGCAGGGAGTGTTTGTGGGACGGGGGAGCAGGGAGTGATTGTGGGATGGGGGAAGCATGAGTGATTGCGGGATTTGGAAGCAGGGAGTGATTGAGGGATTGGGGAAGCAGGGAGTGATTGTGGGACAGGGGAGCAGGGAGCGATTGTGGGATGGGGGAGCAGGGAGTGATTGTGGGATGGGGAGCAGGGAGTGATTACGAGATGGGGGAAGCAGTAAGTGATTGCGGGATGGGGGAAGCATTGAGTGATTGTGGGATGGGGGAGCAGGGAGTGATTATGGGACGGGGGAGCTGGGAGTGATTGTGGGATGGGGGAGCACGGAGTGATTGCGAGATGGGGGAAGCAGGGAGTGATTGTGGAACGGGGGAAGCATGGTGTGATTGCGAGATGGGGGAAGCAGGGAGTGATTGTGGGATCGGGGGAGCAGGGAGTGATTGCGGGGCGGGGGAAGCAGGGACTGATTGCTGGATGGCGGGAGCAGGGAGTGATTGTGGGACGGGGAAGCAGTGAGTGATTGCGGGACGGGGAAGCAGGGAGTGATTGCGGGATGGGGGAAGCAGGGAGTGATTGTGGGATGGGGGAGCAGGTAGTGATTGTGGGATGTGGAGCAGGGAGTGATTGCAGGATGGGAAAGCAGTGTGTGAATGTGGCATGGGGGAGCAGGGAGTGATTGTAGGACGGGGGAAGCAGGGAGTGATTGTGGGATGGGGGAAGCAGGGAGTGATTGCGGGATGGGGGAGCAGGGAGTGATTCTGGGATGGGGGAGCAGGGAATGATTGCGGGATGGGGGAGCAGGGAGTGATTGCGGGATGGGGGAGCAGGGAGTGATTGTGTGACTGTTGAGCAGGGAGTGGTTGTGGGAGGGGGGAAGCAGGGAGTGATTGCGGGATTTGGAAGCAGGGAGTGATTGAGGGATGGGGGAAGCAGGGAGTGATTGCGAGATGGGGGAAGCAGGCAGTGATTGCGGGATGGGGGAAGCAGGGAGTGATTGTGGGCTGGGGGAGCAGGGAGTGATTGCGTGATGGGGACGCAGGGAGTTATTGTGGGATTGGGGAAGCAGGGAGTGATTGTGGGATGGGGAGCAGGGAGTGAACGTCGGATGGGGGAACAGGGAGTGATTGCGGGATGGGGGAGCAGGGAGTGATTGTGGGATGGGGAAGCAGGTAGTGAATATGGGATGAGGGAGCAGCAAGTGATTGTTTAATTGGGGAGCAGGGAGTGATTGTGGGATGGCTGAGCAGGGAGTGTTTGTGGGACGGGGGAGCAGGGAGTGATTGTGGGATGGGGGAAGCAGTGAGTGATTGCGGGATTTGGAAGCAGGGAGTGACTGAGGGATTGGGGATGCAGGGGGTGATTGTGGGACGGGGGAGCAGGGAGCGATTGTGGGATGGGTGAGCAGGGAGTGATTGTGGGATGGGGGAGCAGGGAGTGATTGTGGGACGGGGGAGCAGGGAGTGATTGTGGGACAGGGGAAGCGGGGAGTGATTGCGGGATTTGGAAGCAGGGATGATTGTGGCATGGGGGAGCAGGGAGTGATTGTGGGACGGGGTAAGCAGGGAGTGATTGTGGGATGGGGGAAGCAGGGAGTGATTGTGGGATGGTGGAGCAGCGAGTGATTCTTTGATGGGGGAGCAGGGAGTGTTTGCTGGATGGGGGAGCAGGGAGTGATTGTGGGATGGGGGAGCAGGGAGTGATTGTGGGACGGGTGACCAGGGAGTGATTGTGGGACGGGGGAAGCAGGGAGTGATTGCGGTATTTGGAAGCAGGGAGTGATTGAGGGATGGGGGAAGCAGGGAGTGATTGTGGGCTGGGGGAGCAGGGAGTGATTGTGTGATGGGGACGAAGGGAGTTATTGTGGGATCGGGGAAGCAGGGAGTGATTGCGAGATGGGGGAAGCAGGGAGTGATTGCGGGATGGGGGAAGCAGGGAGTGATAGTGGTCTGGGGGAGCAGGGAGTGATTGCGTGATGGGGACGCAGGGAGTTATTGTGGGATCGGGGAAGCAGGGAGTGATTGTGGGATGGGGAGCAGGGAGTGATTGTCGGATGGGGGAACAGGGAGTGATTGCGGGATGGGGGAGCAGGGAGTGATTGTGGGATGGGGGAGCAGGTAGTGAATATGGGACGGGGGAGCAGCGAGTGATTGTTTAATGGGGGAGCAGGGAGTGATTGTGGGATGGCTGAGCAGGGAGTGTTTGTGGGACGGGGGAGCAGGGAGTGATTGTGGGATGGGGGAAGCAGTGAGTGATTGCGGGATTTGGAAGCAGGGAGTGATTGAGGGATTGGGGAAGCAGGGAGTGATTGTGGGACGGGTGAGCAGGGAGCGATTGTGGGATGGGTGAGCAGGGAGTGATTGTGGGATGGGGGAGCAGGGAGTGATTGCGAGATGTGGAAGCAGTAAGTGATTGCGGGATGGGGGAAGCATTGAGTGATTGTGGGATGGGGGAGCAGGGAGTGATTTTGGGATGGGGGATCTGGGAGTGATTGTGGGATGGGGGAGCAGGGAGTGATTGCGAGATGGGGGAAGCAGGGAGTGATTGCGGAACGGGGGAAGCATGGTGTGATTGCGAGATGGGGGAAGCAGGGAGTGATTGTGGGATCGGGGGAGCAGGGAGTGATTGCGGGATTGGAAAGCAGGGAGTGATTGTGGGATGGGGGGCGCAGGGATGATTGTGCGATGGAGGAGCAGGGAGTAATTGCGGGATGGGAAAGAAGGGCGTGATTGTGGGATGGGGGAAGCAGGGAGTGATTCCGGGAGGGGGTAGCAGGGACTGATTGCTGGATGGGGGAAGCAGGGAGTGATTGTGGGATGGCGGGAGCAGGGAGTGATTGTGGGACGGGGAAGCAGGGAGTGATTGTGGGACGGGGGAGCAGTGAGTGATTACGCGGAACGGGGAAGCAGGGAGTGATTGTGGGATGGGGGAAGCAGGTATTGATTTTGGGATGTGGAGCAGGGAGTGATTGCAGGATGGGAAAGCAGTGAGTGATTGTGGCATGGGGGAGCAGGGAGTGATTGTTGGACGGGGGAAGCAGGGAGTGATTGAGGGATGGGGGAGCAGCGAGTGATTCTTTGATGGGGGAGCAGGGATTGATTGCGGGATGGGGGAGCAGGGAGTGATTGTGGGATGGGGGAGCAGGGAGTGATTGTGGGACGGGTGACCAGGGAGTGATTGTGGGACGGGGGAAGCAGGGAGTGATTGCGGGATTTGGAAGCATAGAGTGATTGAGGGATGGGGGAAGCAGGGAGTGATTGCGAGATGGGGGAAGCTGGCAGTGATTGCGGGATGGGGGAAGCAGGGAGTGATTGTGGGCTGGGGGAGCAGGGATTGATTGCGTGATGGGGACGCAGGGAGTTATTGTGGGATTGGGGAAGCAGGGAGTGTTTGTGGGATGGGGAGCAGGGAGTGATTTTCGGATGGGGGAACAGGGAGTGATTGTGGGATGGGGAAGCAGGTAGTGAATATGGGACGAGGGAGCAGCGAGTGATTGTTTAATGGGGGAGCAGGGAGTGATTGTGGGATGGCTGAGCAGGGAGTGTTTGTGGGACGGGGGAGCAGGGAGTGATTGTGGGATGGGGGAAGCAGTGAGTGATTGCGGGATTTGGAAGCAGGGAGTGATTGAGGGATTGGGGAAGCAGGGAGTGATTGTGGGACGGGGGAGCAGGGAGCGATTGTGGGATGGGGGAGCAGGGAGTGATTGTGGGATGGGGAGCAGGGAGTGATTGCGAGATGGGGGAAGCAGTAAGTGATTGCGGGATGGGGGAAGCATTGAGTGATTGTGGGATGGGGGAGCAGGGAGTGATTATGGGACGGGGGAGCTGGGAGTGATTGTGGGATGGGGGAGCACGGAGTGATTGCGAGATGGGGGAAGCAGGGAGTGATTGTGGAACGGGGGAAGCATGGTGTGATTGCGAGATGGGGGAAGCAGGGAGTGATTGTGGGATCGGGGGAGCAGGGAGTGATTGCGGGGCGGGGGAAGCAGGGTGTGATTCCGAGATGGGGGAAGCAGGGAGTGATTGCGGGATGGGGGAAGCAGGGACTGATTGCTGGATGGCGGGAGCAGGGAGTGATTGTGGGACGGGGAAGCAGTGAGTGATTGCGGGACGGGGAAGCAGGGAGTGATTGCGGGATGGGGGAAGCAGGGAGTGATTGTGGGATGGGGGAGCAGGGAGTGATTGTGGGATGTGGAGCAGGGAGTGATTGCAGGATGGGAAAGCAGTGTGTGAATGTGGCATGGGGGAGCAGGGAGTGATTGTAGGACGGGGGAAGCAGGGAGTGATTGTGGGATGGGGGAAGCAGGGAGTGATTGCGGGATGGGGGAGCAGGGAGTGATTCTGGGATGGGGGAGCAGGGAATGATTGCGGGATGGGGGAGCAGTGAGTGATTGCGGGATGGGGGAGCAGGGAGTGATTGTGTGACTGGTGAGCAGGGAGTGATTGTGGGAGGGGGGAAGCAGGGAGTGATTGCGGGATTTGGAAGCAGGGAGTGATTGAGGGATGGGGGAAGCAGGGAGTGATTGCGAGATGGGGGAAGCAGGCAGTGATTGCGGGATGGGGGAAGCAGGGAGTGATTGTGGGCTGGGGGAACAGGGAGTGATTGCGTGATGGGGACGCAGGGAGTTATTGTGGGATTGGGGAAGCAGGGAGTGATTGTGGGATGGCGAGCAGGGAGTGAATGTCGGATGGGGGAACAGCGAGTGATTGCGGGATGGGGGAGCAGGGAGTGATTGTGGGATGGGGGAGCAGGTAGTGAATATGGGACGGGGGAGCAGCGAGTGATTGTTTAATGGGGGAGCAGGGAGTGATTGTGGGATGGCTGAGCAGGGAGTGCTTGTGGGACGGGGGAGCAGGGAGTGATTGTGGGATGGGGGAAGCAGTGAGTGATTGCGGGATTTGGAAGCAGGGAGTGATTGAGGGATTGGGGAAGCAGGGAGTGATTGTGGGACGGGTGAGCAGGGAGCGATTGTGGGATGGGTGAGCAGGGAGTGATTGTGGGATGGGGAGCAGGGAGTGATTGCGAGATGGGGAAGCAGTAAGTGATTGCGGGATGGGGGAAGCATTGAGTGATTGTGGGATGGGGGAGCAGGGAGTGATTTTGGGATGGGGGATCTGGGAGTGATTGTGGGATGGGGGAAGCAGTGAGTGATTGCGGGATTTGGAAGCAGGGAGTGATTGAGGGATTGGGGAAGCAGGGAGTGATTGTGGGACGGGGGAGCAGGGAGTGATTGTGGGATGGGGAGCAGGGAGTGATTGCGAGATGGGGAAGCAGTAAGTGATTGCGGGATGGGGGAAGCATTGAGTGATTGTGGGATGGGGGAGCAGGGAGTGATTTTGGGATGGGGGATCTGGGAGTGATTGTGGGATGGGGGAGCAGGGAGTGATTGCGAGATGGGGGAAGCAGGGAGTGATTGCGGAACGGGGGAAGCATGGTGTGATTGCGAGATGGGGGAAGCAGGGAGTGATTGTGGGATCGGGGGAGCAGGGAGTGATTGCGTGATTGGAAAGCAGGGAGTGATTGTGGGATGGGGGGCGCAGGGATGATTGTGCGATGGAGGAGCAGGGAGTAATTGCGGGATGGGAAAGAAGGGAGTGATTGTGGGATGGGGGAAGCAGGGAGTGATTCCGGGAAGGGGTAGCAGGGACTGATTGCTGGATGGGGGAAGCAGGGAGTGATTGTGGGATGGCGGGAGCAGGGAGTGATTGTGGGACGGGGAAGCAGTGAGTGATTGCGGGATGGGGAAGCAGGGAGTAATTGCGGGATGGGGGAAGCAGGGAGTGATTGTGGGATGGGGGAGCAGGGAGTGATTGTGGGACGGGGGAGCAGTGAGTGATTACGCGGAACGGGGAAGCAGGGAGTGATTGTGGGATGGGGGAGTCAGGGAGTGATTGTGGGATGGGGGAGCAGGTATTGATTTTGGGATGTGGAGCAGGGAGTGATTGCAGGATGGGAAAGCAGTGAGTGATTGTGGCATGGGGGAGCAGGGATTGATTGTTGGACGGGGGAAGCAGGGAGTGATTGTTGGACCGGGGAAGCAGGGAGTGATCGAGGGATGGGGGAGCAGCGAGTGATTCTTTGATGGGGGAGCAGGGATTGATTGCGGGATGGGGGAGCAGGGAGTGATTGTGGGATGGGGGAGCAGGGAGTGATTGTGGGACGGGTGACCAGGGAGTGATTGTGGGAGGGGGGAAGCAGGGAGTGATTGCGGGATTTGGAAGCATAGAGTGATTGAGGGATGGGGGAAGCAGGGAGTGATTGCGAGATGGGGGAAGCTGGCAGTGATTGCGGGATGGGGGAAGCAGGGAGTGATTGTGGGCTGGGGGAGCAGGGATTGATTGCGTGATGGGGACGCAGGGAGTTATTGTGGGATTGGGGAAGCAGGGAGTGTTTGTGGGATGGGGAGCAGGGAGTGATTTTCGGATGGGGGAACAGGGAGTGATTGTGGGATGGGGAAGCAGGTAGTGAATATGGGACGAGGGAGCAGCGAGTGATTGTTTAATGGGGGAGCAGGGAGTGATTGTGGGATGGCTGAGCAGGGAGTGTTTGTGGGACGGGGGAGCAGGGAGTGATTGTGGGATGGGGGAAGCAGTGAGTGATTGCGGGATTTGGAAGCAGGGAGTGATTGAGGGATTGGGGAAGCAGGGAGTGATTGTGGGACGGAGGAGCAGGGAGCGATTGTGGGATGGGGGAGCAGGGAGTGATTGTGGGATGGGGAGCAGGGAGTGATTGTGAGATGGGGGAAGCATGGAGTGATTGCGGGATGGGGGAAGCATTGAGTGATTGTGGGATGGGGGAGCAGGGAGTGATTGTGGGATGTGGAGCTGGGAGTGATTGCAGGATGGGGGAGCAGGTAGTGATTGTGGGATGTGGAGCAGGGAGTGATTGCAGGATGGGAAAGCAGTGTGTGAATGTGGCATGGGGGAGCAGGGAGTGATTGTAGGACGGGGGAAGCAGGGAGTGATTGTGGGATTGGGGAAGCAGGGAGTGATTGCGGGATGGGGGAGCAGGGAGTGATTCTGGGATGGGGGAGCAGGGAATGATTGCGGGTTGGGGGAGCAGGGAGTGATTGCGGGATGGGGGAGCAGGGAGTGATTGTGTGACTGGTGAGCAGGGAGTGATTGTGGGAGGGGGGAAGCAGGGAGTGATTGCGGGATTTGGAAGCAGGGAGTGATTGAGGGATGGGGGAAGCAGGGAGTGATTGCGAGATGGGGGAAGCAGGCAGTGCTTGCGGGATGGGGGAAGCAGGGAGTGATTGTGGGCTGGGGGAGCAGGGAGTGATTGCGTGATGGGGACGCAGGGAGTTATTGTGGGATTGGGGAAGCAGGGAGTGA
Source organism: Carcharodon carcharias (assembly GCF_017639515.1). NCBI lineage: Eukaryota > Metazoa > Chordata > Chondrichthyes > Lamniformes > Lamnidae > Carcharodon > Carcharodon carcharias. The sequence goes on from NC_054475.1 coordinate 70,126,526, forward strand.
TTGTGGGATGGGGAGCAGGGAGTGAATGTCGGATGGGGGAACAGCGAGTGATTGCGGGATGGGGGAGCAGGGAGTGATTGTGGGATGGGGAAGCACGTAGTGAATATGGGACGAGGGAGCAGCGAGTGATTGTTTAATGGGGGAGCAGGGAGTGATTGTGGGATGGCTGAGCAGGGAGTGTTTGTGGGACGGGGGAGCAGGGAGTGATTGTGGGATGGGGGAAGCAGTGAGTGATTGCGGGATTTGGAAGCAGGGAGTGATTGAGGGATTGGGGATGCAGGGAGTGATTGTGGGACGGGGGAGCAGGGAGTGATTGTGGGATGGGGGAGCAGGGAGTGATTGTGGGACGGGGGAGCAGGGAGTGATTGTGGGACAGGGGAAGCGGGGAGTGATTGCGGGATTTGGAAGCAGGGAGTGATTGTGGCATGGGGGAGCAGGGAGTGATTGTGGGACGGGGTAAGCAGGGAGTGATTGTAGGATGGGGGAAGCAGGGAGTGATTGTGGGATGGGGGAGCAGCGAGTGATTCTTTGATGGGGGAGCAGGGAGTGTTTGCTGGATGGGGGAGCAGGGAGTGATTGTGGGACGGGGGAAGCAGGGAGTGATTGCGGTATTTGGAAGCAGGGAGTGATTGAGGGATGGGGGAAGCAGGGAGTGATTGTGGGCTGGGGGAGCAGGGAGTGATTGTGTGATGGGGACGAAGGGAGTTATTGTGGGATCGGGGAAGCAGGGAGTGATTGCGAGATGGGGGAAGCAGGCAGTGATTGCGGGATGGGGGAAGCAGGGAGTGATCGTGGGCTGGGGGAGCAGGGAGTGATTGCGTGATGGGGACACAGGGAGTTATTGTGGGATCGGGGAAGCAGGGAGTGATTGTGGGATGGGGAGCAGGGAGTGATTGTCGGATGGGGGAACAGGGAGTGATTGCGGGATGGGTGAGCAGGGAGTGATTGTGGGATGGGGAGCAGGGAGTGATTGCGAGATGGGGAAGCAGTAAGTGATTGCGGGATGGGGGAAGCATTGAGTGATTGTGGGATGGGGGAGCAGGGAGTGATTTTGGGATGGGGGATCTGGGAGTGATTGTGGGATGGGGGAGCAGGGAGTGATTGCGAGATGGGGGAAGCAGGGAGTGATTGCGGAACGGGGGAAGCATGGTGTGATTGCGAGATGGGGGAAGCAGGGAGTGATTGTGGGATCGGGGGAGCAGGGAGTGATTGCGGGACGGGGGAAGCAGGGTGTGATTCCGAGATGGGGGAAGCAGGGAGTGATTGTGGGATGGGGGAAGCAGGGACTGGTTGCTAGATAGGGGAAGCAGGGAGTGATTGTGGGATGGCGGGAGCAGGGAATGATTGTGGGACGGGGAAGCAGTGAGTGATTGCGGGACGAGGAAGCAGGGAGTGATTGCGGGATGGGGGAAGCAGGGAGTGATTGTGGGATGTGGAGCAGGGAGTGATTGCAGGATGGGAAAGCAGTGTGTGATTGTGGCATGGGGGAGCAGGGAGTGATTGTGGGACGGTGGAAGCAGGGAGTGATTGTGGGATGGGTGAAGCAGGGAGTGATTGCGGGAAGGGGGAGCAGGGAGTGATTGTGTGACTGGTGAGCAGGGAGTGATTGTGGGAGGGGGGAAGCAGGGAGTGATTGCGGGATTTGGAAGCAGGGAGTGATTGAGGGAAGGGGGAAGCAGGGAGTGATTGCGAGATGGGGGAAGCAGGCAGTGATTGCGTGATGGGGGAAGCAGGGAGTGATTGTGGGCTGGGGGAGCAGGGAGTGATTGTGTGATGGGGACGCAGGGAGTTATTGTGGGATTGGGGAAGCAGGGAGTGATTGTGGGATGGGGAGCAGGGAGTGATTGTCGCATGGGGGAACAGGGAGTGATTGCGGGATGGGGGAGCAGGGAGTGATTGTGGGATGGGGAAGCAGGTAGTGAACATGGGACGAGGGAGCAGCGAGTGATTGTTTAATGGGGGAGCAGGGAGTGATTGTGGGATGGCTGAGCAGGGAGTGTTTGTGGGACGGGGGAGCAGGGAGTGATTGTGGGATGGGGGAAGCAGTGAGTGATTGCGGGATTTGGAAGCAGGGAGTGATTGAGGGATTGGGGAAGCAGGGAGTGATTGTGGGACGGAGGAGCAGGGAGCGATTGTGGGATGGGGGAGCAGGGAGTGATTGTGGGATGGGGAGCAGGGAGTGATTGTGAGATGGGGGAAGCATGGAGTGATTGCGGGATGGGGGAAGCATTGAGTGATTGTGGGATGGGGGAGCAGGGAGTGATTGTGGGATGTGGAGCTGGGAGTGATTGCAGGATGGGAAAGCAGTGTGATTGTGGCATGGGGGAGCAGTGAGTGATTGTGGGACGGTGGAAGCAGGGAGTGATTGTGGGATGGTGAAGCAGGGAGTGATTGCGGGATGGGGGAGCAGGGAGTGATTGCTGTGACTGGTGAGCAGGGAGTGATTCGTGGGAGGGGGAAGCAGGGAGTGATTGCGGGATTTGGAAGCAGGAGTGATTGAGGGAAGGGGGAAGCAGGGAGTGATTGCGAGATGGGGGAAGCAGGCAGTGATTGCGTGATGGGGGAAGCAGGGAGTGATTGTGGGCTGGGGGAGCAGGGAGTGATTGCGTGATGGGGACGCAGGGAGGTTATTGTGGGATTGGGGAAGCAGGGAGTGATTGTGGGATGGGGAGCAGGGAGTGATTGTCGGATGGGGGAACAGGGAGTGATTGCGGGATGGGGAGCAGGGAGTGATTGTGGGATGGGGAAGCAGGTAGTGAATATGGGACGAGGGAGCAGCGAGTGATTGTTTAATGGGGGAGCAGGGAGTGATTGTGGGATGGCTGAGCAGGGAGTGTTTGTGGGACGGGGGAGCAGGGAGTGATTGTGGGATGGGGGAAGCAGTCAGTGATTGCGGGATTTGGAAGCAAGGAGTGATTGAGGGATTGGGGAAGCAGGGAGTGATTGTGGGACGGGGGAGCAGGGAGCGATTGTGGGATGGGGGAGCAGGGAGTGATTGTGAGATGGGGGAAGCATGGAGTGATTGCGGGATGGGGGAAGCATTGAGTGATTGTGGGATGGGGGAGCAGGGAGTGATTGTGGGATGTGGAGCTGGGAGTGATTGCAGGATGGGAAAGCAGTGTGATTGTGGCATGGGGGAGAAGGGAGTGATTGTGGGACGGTGGAAGCAGGGAGTGATTGTGGGATGGGTGAAGCAGGGAGTGATTGCGGGATGGGGGAGCAGGGAGTGATTGTGTGACTGGTGAGCAGGGAGTGATTGTGGGAGGGGGGAAGCAGGGAGTGATTGCGGGATTTGGAAGCAGGGAGTGATTGAGGGAAGGGGGAAGCAGGGAGTGATTGCGAGATGGGGGAAGCAGGCAGTGATTGCGTGATGGGGGAAGCAGGGAGTGATTGTGGGCTGGTGGAGCAGGGAGTGATTGCGTGATGGGGACGCAGGGAGTTATTGTGGGATTGGGGAAGCAGGGAGTGATTGTGGGATGGGGAGCAGGGAGTGATTGTCGGATGGGGGAACAGGGAGTGATTGCGGGATGGGGGAGCAGGGAGTGATTGTGGGATGGGGAAGCAGGTAGTGAATATGGGACGAGGGAGCAGCGAGTGATTGTTTAATGGGGGAGCAGGGAGTGATTGTGGGATGTCTGAGCAGGGAGTGTTTGTGGGACGGGGGAGCAGGGAGTGATTGTGGGATGGGGGAAGCAGTCAGTGATTGCGGGATTTGGAAGCAAGGAGTGATTGAGGGATTGGGGAAGCAGGGAGTGATTGTGGGACGGGGGAGCAGGGAGCGATTGTGGGATGGGGGAGCAGGGAGTGATTGTGGGATGGGGAGCAGGGAGTGATTGCGAGATGGGGGAAGCATGGAGTGCTTGCGGGATGGGGGAAGCATTGAGTGATTGTGGGATGGGGGAGCAGGGAGTGATTGTGGGATCGGGGAACAGGGAGTGATTCCCGGATGGGGGGAGCAGGGAGTGATTGTGGGATGGGGGAAGCAAGGAGTGATTGAGGGATGGGGGAGCAGGGAGTGATTGTGTGATGGGGACGAAGGGAGTTATTGTGGGATCGGGGAAGCAGGGAGTGATTGCGAGATGGGGGAAGCAGGCAGTGATTGCGGGATGGGGGAAGCAGGGAGTGATCGTGGGCTGGGGGAGCAGGGAGTGATTGCGTGACGGGGACGCAGGGAGTTATTGTGGGATCGGGGAAGCAGGGAGTGATTGTGGGATGGGGAGCAGGGAGTGATTGTCGGATGGGGGAACAGGGAGTGATTGCGGGATGGGTGAGCAGGGAGTGATTGTGGGATGGGGAGCAGGGAGTGATTGCGAGATGGGGAAGCAGTAAGTGATTGCGGGATGGGGGAAGCATTGAGTGATTGTGGGATGGGGGAGCAGGGAGTGATTTTGGGATGGGGGATCTGGGAGTGATTGTGGGATGGGGGAGCAGGGAGTGATTGCGAGATGGGGGAAGCAGCGAGTGATTGCGGAACGGGGGAAGCATGGTGTGATTGCGAGATGGGGGAAGCAGGGAGTGATTGTGGGATCGGGGGAGCAGGGAGTGATTGCGGGACGGGGGAAGCAGGGTGTGATTCCGAGATGGGGGAAGCAGGGAGTGATTGCGGGATGGGGGAAGCAGGGACTGGTTGCTAGATGGGGGAAGCAGGGAGTGATTGTGGGATGGCGGGAGCAGGGAGTGATTGTGGGACGGGGAAGCAGTGAGTGATTGCGGGACGGGGAAGCAGGGAGTGATTGCGGGATGGGGGAAGCAGGGAGTGATTGTGGGATGTGGAGCAGGGAGTGATTGCAGGATGGGAAAGCAGTGTGTGATTGTGGCATGGGGGAGCAGGGAGTGATTGTGGGACGGTGGAAGCAGGGAGTGATTGTGGGATGGGTGAAGCAGGGAGTGATTGCGGGATGGGGGAGCAGGGAGTGATTGTGTGACTGGTGAGCAGGGAGTGATTGTGGGAGGGGGGAAGCAGGGAGTGATTGCGGGATTTGGAAGCAGGGAGTGATTGTGGGATGGGGAGCAGGGAGTGATTGTCGGATGGGGGAACAGGGAGTGATTGCGGGATGGGTGAGCAGGGAGTGATTGTGGGATGGGGGAGCAGGTAGTGAATATGGGACGGGGGAGCAGCGAGTGATTGTTTAATGGGGGAGCAGGGAGTGATTGTGGGATGGCTGAGCAGGGAGTGTTTGTGGGACGGGGGAGCAGGGAGTGATTGTGGGATGGGGGAAGCAGTGAGTGATTGCGGGATTTGGAAGCAGGGAGTGATTGAGGGATTGGGGAAGCAGGGAGTGATTGTGGGACGGGTGAGCAGGGAGCGATTGTGGGATGGGGGAGCAGGGAGTGATTGTGGGATGGGGAGCAGGGAGTGATTGCGAGATGGGGAAGCAGTAAGTGATTGCGGGATGGGGGAAGCATTGAGTGATTGTGGGATGGGGGAGCAGGGAGTGATTTTGGGATGGGGGATCTGGGAGTGATTGTGGGATGGGGGAGCAGGGAGTGATTGCGAGATGGGGGAAGCAGGGAGTGATTGCGGAACGGGGGAAGCATGGTGTGATTGCGAGATGGGGGAAGCAGGGAGTGATTGTGGGATCGGGGGAGCAGGGAGTGATTGCGGGACGGGGGAAGCAGGGTGTGATTCTGAGATGGGGGAAGCAGGGAGTGATTGCGGGATGGGGGAAGCAGGGACTGGTTGCTAGATGGGGGAAGCAGGGAGTGATTGTGGGATGGCGGGAGCAGGGAGTGATTGTGGGACAGGGGAAGCGGGGAGTGATTGCGGGATTTGGAAGCAGGGAGTGATTGTGGCATGGGGGAGCAGGGAGTGATTGTGGGACGGGGTAAGGAGGGAGTGATTGAGGGATGGGGGAAGCAGGGAGTGATTGTGGGATGGGGGAGCAGCGAGTGATTCTTTGATGGGGGAGCAGGGAGTGTTTGCTGGATGGGGGAGCAGGGAGTGATTGTGGGATGGGGGAGCAGGGAGTGATTGTGGGATGGGGGAGCAGCGAGTGATTGTTTGATGGGGGAGCAGGGAGTGTTTGCTGGATGGGGGAGCAGGGAGTGATTGTGGGATGGGGGAGCAGGGAGTGATTGTGGGACGGGTGACCAGGGAGTGATTGTGAGACGGGGGAAGCAGGGAGTGATTGCGGTATTTGGAAGCAGGGAGTGATTGAGGGATGGGGGAAGCAGGGAGTGATTGTGGGCTGGGGGAGCAGGGAGTGATTGTGTGATGGGACGAAGGGAGTTATTGTGGGATCGGGGAAGCAGGGAGTGATTGCGAGATGGGGGAAGCAGGCAGTGATTGCGGGATGGGGGAAGCAGGGAGTGATCGTGGGCTGGGGGAGCAGGGAGTGATTGCGTGATGGGGACGCAGGGAGTTATTGTGGGATCGGGGAAGCAGGGAGTGATTGTGGGATGGGGAGCAGGGAGTGATTGTCGGATGGGGGAACAGCGAGTGATTGCGGGATGGGTGAGCAGGGAGTGATTGTGGGATGGGGGAGCAGGTAGTGAATATGGGACGGGGGAGCAGCGAGTGATTGTTTAATGGGGGAGCAGGGAGTGATTGTGGGATGGCTGAGCAGGGAGTGTTTGTGGGACGGGGGAGCAGGGAGTGATTGTGGGATGGGGAAGCAGTGAGTGATTGCGGGATTTGGAAGCAGGAGTGATTGAGGGATTTGGGGAAGCAGGGAGTGATTGTGGGACGGGTGAGCAGGGAGCGATTGTGGGATGGGGGAGCAGGGAGTGATTGTGGGATGGGGAGCAGGGAGTGATTGCGAGATGGGGAAGCAGTAAGTGATTGCGGGATGGGGGAAGCATTGAGTGATTGTGGGATGGGGGAGCAGGGAGTGATTTTGGGAATGGGGGATCTGGGAGTGATTGTGGGATGGGGGAGCAGGGAGTGATTGCGAGATGGGGGAAGCAGGGAGTGATTGCGGTACGGGGGAAGCATGGTGTGATTGCGAGATGGGGGAAGCAGGGAGTGATTGTGGGATCGGGGGAGCAGGGAGTGATTGCGGGACGGGGGAAGCAGGGTGTGATTCCGAGATGGGGGAAGCAGGGAGTGATTGCGGGATGGGGGATGCAGGGACTGGTTGCTAGATGGGGGAAGCAGGGAGTGATTGTGGGATGGCGGGAGCAGGGAGTGATTGTGGGACAGGGGAAGCGGGGAGTGATTGCGGGATTTGGAAGCAGGGAGTGATTGTGGCATGGGGGAGCAGGGAGTGATTGTGGGACGGGGTAAGCATTGAGTGATTGTGGGACGGGGTAAGCAGGGAGTGATTGTGGGATGGGGGAAGCAGGGAGTGATTGTGGGATGGGGGAGCAGCGAGTGATTCTTTGATGGGGGAGCAGGGAGTGTTTGCTGGATGGGGGAGCAGGGAGTGATTGTGGGATGGGGGAGCAGGGAGTGATTGTGGGACGGGTGACCAGGGAGTGATTGTGGGACGGGGGAAGCAGGGAGTGATTGCGGTATTTGGAAGCAGGGAGTGATTGAGGGATGGGGGAAGCAGGGAGTGATTGTGGGCTGGGGGAGCAGGGTGTGATTGTGTGATGGGGACGAAGGGAGTTATTGTGGGATCGGGGAAGCAGGAGTGATTGCGAGATGGGGGAAGCAGGCAGTGATTGCGGGATGGGGGAAGCAGGAGTGATTGTGGGCTGGGGGAAGCAGGCAGTGATTGCGGGATGGGGGAAGCAGGGAGTGATTGCGGGACGGGGGAAGCAGGGTGTGATTCCGAGATGGGGGAAGCAGGGAGTGATTGCGGGATGGGGGATGCAGGGGACTGGTTGCTAGATGGGGGAAGCAGGGAGTGATTGTGGGATGGCGGGAGCAGGGAGTGATTGTGGGACGGGGAAGCAGTGAGTGATTGCGGGACGGGGAAGCAGGGAGTGATTGCGGGATGGGGGAAGCAGGGAGTGATTGTGGGATGTGGAGCAGGGAGTGATTGCAGGATGGGAAAGCAGTGTGTGATTGTGGCATGGGGGAGCAGGGAGTGATTGCTGGATGGGGGAGCAGGGAGTGATTGTGGGATGGGGGAGCAGGGAGTGATTGTGGGACGGGTGACCAGGGAGTGATTGTGGGACGGGGGAAGCAGGGAGTGATTGCGGTATTTGGAAGCAGGGAGTGATTGAGGGATGGGGGAAGCAGGGAGTGATTGTGGGCTGGGGGAGCAGGGAGTGATTGTGTGATGGGGACGAAGGGAGTTATTGTGGGATCGGGGAAGCAGGGAGTGATTGCGAGATGGGGGAAGCAGGCAGTGATTGCGGGATGGGGGAAGCAGGGAGTGATCGTGGGCTGGGGGAGCAGGGAGTGATTGCGTGATGGGGACGCAGGGAGTTATTGTGGGATCGGGGAAGCAGGGAGTGATTGTGGGATGGGGAGCAGGGAGTGATTGTCGGATGGGGGAACAGCGAGTGATTGCGGGATGGGTGAGCAGGGAGTGATTGTGGGATGGGGGAGCAGGTAGTGAATATGGGACGGGGGAGCAGCGAGTGATTGTTTAATGGGGGAGCAGGGAGTGATTGTGGGATGGCTGAGCAGGGAGTGTTTGTGGGACGGGGGAGCAGGGAGTGATTGTGGGATGGGGGAAGCAGTGAGTGATTGCGGGATTTGGAAGCAGGGAGTGATTGAGGGATTGGGGAAGCAGGGAGTGATTGTGGAACGGGTGAGCAGGGAGCGATTGTGGGATGGGGGAGCAGGGAGTGATTGTGGGATGGGGAGCAGGGAGTGATTGCGAGATGGGGAAGCAGTAAGTGATTGCGGGATGGGGGAAGCATTGAGTGATTGTGGGATGGGGGAGCAGGGAGTGATTTTGGGATGGGGGATCTGGGAGTGATTGTGGGATGGGGGAGCAGGGAGTGATTGCGAGATGGGGGAAGCAGGGAGTGATTGCGGAACGGGGGAAGCATGGTGTGATTGCGAGATGGGGGAAGCAGGGAGTGATTGTGGGATCGGGGGAGCAGGGAGTGATTGCGGGACGGGGGAAGCAGGGTGTGATTCCGAGATGGGGGAAGCAGGGAGTGATTGCGGGATGGGGGATGCAGGGACTGGTTGCTAGATGGGGGAAGCAGGGAGTGATTGTGGGATGGCAGGAGCAGGGAGTGATTGTGGGACAGGGGAAGCGGGGAGTGATTGCGGGATTTGGAAGCAGGGAGTGATTGTGGCATGGGGGAGCAGGGAGTGATTGTGGGACGGGGTAAGCAGGGAATGATTGTGGGATGGGGGAAGCAGGGAGTGATTGTGGGATGGGGGAGCAGCGAGTGATTCTTTGATGGGGGAGCAGGGAGTGTTTGCTGGATGGGGGAGCAGGGAGTGATTGTGGGATGGGGGAGCAGGGAGTGATTGTGGGACGGGTGACCAGGGAGTGATTGTGGGACGGGGGAAGCAGGGAGTGATTGCGGTATTTGGAAGCAGGGAGTGATTGAGGGATGGGGGAAGCAGGGAGTGATTGTGGGCTGGGGGAGCAGGGAGTGATTGTGTGATGGGGACGAAGGGAGTTATTGTGGGATCGGGGAAGCAGGGAGTGATTGCGAGATGGGGGAAGCAGGCAGTGATTGCGGGATGGGGGAAGCAGGGAGTGATTGTGGGCTGGGGGAAGCAGGCAGTGATTGCGGGATGGGGGAAGCAGGGAGTGATTGCGGGACGGGGGAAGCAGGGTGTGATTCCGAGATGGGGGAAGCAGGGAGTGATTGCGGGATGGGGGTTGCAGGGACTGGTTGCTAGATGGGGGAAGCAGGGAGTGATTGTGGGATGGCGGGAGCAGGGAGTGATTGTGGGACGGGGAAGCAGTGAGTGATTGCGGGACGGGGAAGCAGGGAGTGATTGCGGGATGGGGGAAGCAGGGAGTGATTGTGGGATGTGGAGCAGGGAGTGATTGCAGGATGGGAAAGCAGTGTGTGATTGTGGCATGGGGGAGCAGGGAGTGATTGTGGGACGGTGGAAGCAGGGAGTGATTGTGGGACGGGTGAAGCAGGGAGTGATTGCGGGATGGGGGAGCAGGGAGTGATTGTGTGACTGGTGAGCAGGGAGTGATTGTGGGAGGGGGGAAGCAGGGAGTGATTGCGGGATTTGGAAGCAGGGAGTGATTGAGGGAAGGGGGAAGCAGGGAGTGATTGCGAGATGGGGGAAGCAGGCAGTGATTGCGTGATGGGGGAAGCAGGGAGTGATTGTGGGCTGGGGGAGCAGGGAGTGATTGTGTGATGGGGACGCAGGGAGTTATTGTGGGATTGGGGAAGCAGGGAGTGATTGTGGGATGGGGAGCAGGGAGTGATTGTCGCATGGGGGAACAGGGAGTGATTGCGGGATTTGGAAGCAGGGAGTGATTGTGGGATGGGGGAAGCAGGGAGTGATTGCGAGATGGGGGAAGCAGGGAGTGATTGCTGGATGGGGGAAGCAGGGAGCGATTGTGGGATGGGTGAGCAGGGAGTGATTGCGGAATGGGGAAGCAGGGAGTGATTGTGGGATGGAGGAACAGGGAGTGATTGCGGGATGGGGAAGCAGGGAGTGATTGTGGGATGGGGGAATCAGGGAGTGATTGTGGGATGGGGGAGCAGGGAGTGATTGTGGGACGGGGGAGCAGTGAGTGATTACGCGGAACGGGGAAGCAGGGAGTGATTGCGGGATGGGGGAAGCAGGGAGTGATTGTGGGATGTGGAGCAGGGAGTGATTGCAGGATCGGAAAGCAGTGTGTGATTGTGGCATGGGGGAGCAGGGAGTGATTGTGGGACGGTGGAAGCAGGGAGTGATTGTGGGACGGGTGAAGCAGGGAGTGATTGCGGGATGGGGGAGCAGGGAGTGATTGTGTGACTGGTGAGCAGGGAGTGATTGTGGGAGGGGGGAAGCAGGGAGTGATTGCGGGATTTGGAAGCAGGGAGTGATTGAGGGAAGGGGTAGCAGGGAGTGATTGCGAGATGGGGGAAGCAGGCAGTGATTGCGTGATGGGGGAAGCAGGGAGTGATTGTGGGCTGGGGGAGCAGGAGTGATTGTGTGATGGGGACGCAGGGAGTTATTGTGGGATTGGGGAAGCAGGGAGTGATTGTGGGATGGGGAGCAGGGAGTGATTGTCGCATGGGGGAACAGGGAGTGATTGCGGGATTTGGAAGCAGGGAGTGATTGAGGGATGGGGGAAGCAGGGAGTGATTGCGAGATGGGGGAAGCAGGGAGTGATTGCGGGATGGGGGAAGCAGGAGCGATTGTGGGATGGGTGAGCCGGGAGTGATTGCGGGATGGGGAAGCAGGGAGTAATTGTGGATGGAGGAACAGGGAGTGATTGCGGATGGGGAAGCAGGGAGTGATTGAGTGATGGGGGGAGCAGGGAGTGATTGTGGGATGGGGGAGCAGGGAGTGATTTTGGGATGGGGATCTGGAGTGATTGTGGGATGGGGGAGCAGGGAGTGATTGCGAGATGGGGGAAGCAGGGAGTGATTGCGGAACGGGGGAAGCATGGTGTGATTGCGAGATGGGGGAAGCAGGGAGTGATTGTGGGATCGGGGGAGCAGGGAGTGATTGCGGGACGGGGGAAGCAGGGTGTGATTCTGAGATGGGGGAAGCAGGGAGTGATTGCGGGATGGGGGATGCAGGGACTGGTTGCTAGATGGGGGAAGCAGGGAGTGATTGTGGGATGGCGGGAGCAGGGAGTGATTGTGGGACAGGGGAAGCGGGGAGTGATTGCGGGATTTGGAAGCAGGGAGTGATTGTGGCATGGGGGAGCAGGGAGTGATTGTGGGACGGGGTAAGCAGGGAGTGATTGTGGGATGGGGGAAGCAGGGAGTGATTGTGGGATGGGGGAGCAGCGAGTGATTCTTTGATGGGGAGCAGGGAGTGTTTGCTGGATGGGGGAGCAGGGAGTGATTGTGGGATGGGGGAGCAGGGAGTGATTGTGGGACGGGTGACCAGGGAGTGATTGTGGGACGGGGGAAGCAGGGAGTGATTGCGGTATTTGGAAGCAGGGAGTGATTGAGGGATGGGGGAAGCAGGGAGTGATTGTGGGCTGGGGGAGCAGGGAGTGATTGTGTGATGGGGACGAAGGGAGTTATTGTGGGATCGGGGAAGCAGGGAGTGATTGCGAGATGGGGGAAGCAGGCAGTGATTGCGGGATGGGGGAAGCAGGGAGTGATCGTGGGCTGGGGGAGCAGGGAGTGATTGCGTGATGGGGATGCAGGGAGTTATTGTGGGATCGGGGAAGCAGGGAGTGATTGTGGGATGGGGAGCAGGGAGTGATTGTCGGATGGGGGAACAGTGAGTGATTGCGGGATGGGGGAGCAGGGAGTGATTGTGGGATGGGGGAGCAGGTAGTGAATATGGGACGGGGGAGCAGCGAGTGATTGTTTAATGGGGGAGCAGGGAGTGATTGTGGGATGGCTGAGCAGGGAGTGTTTGTGGGACGGGGGAGCAGGGAGTGATTGTGGGATGGGGGAAGCAGTGAGTGATTGCGGGATTTGGAAGCAGGGAGTGATTGAGGGATTGGGGAAGCAGGGAGTGATTGTGGGACGGGTGAGCAGGGAGCGATTGTGGGATGGGGGAGCAGGGAGTGATTGTGGGATGGGGAGCAGGGAGTGATTGCGAAGATGGGGAAGCAGTAAGTGATTGCGGGATGGGGGAAGCATTGAGTGATTGTGGGATGGGGGAGCAGGGAGTGATTTTGGGATGGGGGATCTGGGAGTGATTGTGGGATGGGGAGCAGGGAGTGATTGCGAGATGGGGGAAGCAGGGGAGTGATTGCGGAACGGGGGGAAGCATGGTGTGATTGCGAGATGGGGGAAGCAGGGAGTGATTGTGGGATCGGGGGAGCAGGGAGTGATTGCGGGACGGGGGAAGCAGGGTGTGATTCCGAGATGGGGGAAGCAGGGAGTGATTGCGGGATGGGGGATGCAGGGACTGGTTGCTAGATGGGGGAAGCAGGGAGTGATTGTGGGATGGCGGGAGCAGGGAGTGATTGTGGGACAGGGGAAGCGGGGAGTGATTGCGGGATTTGGAAGCAGGGAGTGATTGTGGCATGGGGAGCAGGGAGTGATTGTGGGACGGGGTAAGCATTGAGTGATTGTGGGACGGGGTAAGCAGGGAGTGATTGTGGGATGGGGGAAGCAGGGAGTGATTGTGGGATGGGGGAGCAGCGAGTGATTCTTTGATGGGGGAAGCAGGGAGTGTTTGCTGGATGGGGGAGCAGGGAGTGATTGTGGGATGGGGGAGCAGGGAGTGATTGTGGGACGGGTGACCAGGGAGTGATTGTGGGACGGGGGGAAGCAGGGAGTGATTGCGGTATTTGGAAGCAGGGAGTGATTGAGGGATGGGGGAAGCAGGGAGTGATTGTGGGCTGGGGGAGCAGGGTGTGATTGTGTGATGGGGACGAAGGGAGTTATTGTGGGATCGGGGAAGCAGGGAGTGATTGCGAGATGGGGGAAGCAGGCAGTGATTGCGGGATGGGGGAAGCAGGGAGTGATTGTGGGCTGGGGGAAGCAGGCAGTGATTGCGGGATGGGGGAAGCAGGGAGTGATTGCGGGACGGGGGAAGCAGGGTGTGATTCCGAGATGGGGGAAGCAGGGAGTGATTGCGGGATGGGGGATGCAGGGACTGGTTGCTAGATGGGGGAAGCAGGGAGTGATTGTGGGATGGCGGGAGCAGGGAGTGATTGTGGGACGGGGAAGCAGTGAGTGATTGCGGGACGGGGAAGCAGGGAGTGATTGCGGGATGGGGGAAGCAGGGAGTGATTGTGGGATGTGGAGCAGGGAGTGATTGCAGGATGGGAAAGCAGTGTGTGATTGTGGCATGGGGGAGCAGGGAGTGATTGCTGGATGGGGGAGCAGGGAGTGATTGTGGGATGGGGGAGCAGGGAGTGATTGTGGGACGGGTGACCAGGGAGTGATTGTGGGACGGGGGAAGCAGGGAGTGATTGCGGGATTTGGAAGCAGGGAGTGATTGAGGGATGGGGGAAGCAGGGAGTGATTGTGGGATGGGGAAGCAGGGAGTGATTGCGGGATGGGGGAAGCAGGGAGTGATTGCGAGATGGTGGAAGCAGGGAGTGATTGCGAGATGGGGGAAGCAGGGAGTGATTGCTGGGATTGGGGAAGCAGGGAGTGATCGTGGGCTGGGGGAGCAGGGAGTGAATCGTGGATGGGGGAAGCAGGAGTGATTGTGGGATCGGGGAGCAGGGAGTGATTGTGGGATGGGGAGCAGGTAGTGAATATGGACGATGGGGAAGCAGCGAGTGATTGTTTAATGGGGGAGCAGGGAGTGATTGTGGGATGGCTGAGCAGGGAGTGTTTGTGGGACGGGGGAGCAGGGAGTGATTGTGGGATGGGGGAAGCAGTGAGTGATTGCGGGGATTTGGAAGCAGGAGTGATTGAGGGATTGGGGAAGCAGGGAGTGATTGTGGGACGGGTGAGCAGGGAGCGATTGTGGGATGGGGGAGCAGGGGAGTGATTGTGGGATGGGGAGCAGGGAGTGATTGCGAGATGGGGAAGCAGTAAGTGATTGCGGGATGGGGGAAGCATTGAGTGATTGTGGGATGGGGGAGCAGGGAGTGATTTTGGGATGGGGGATCTGGGAGTGATTGTGGGATGGGGGAGCAGGGAGTGATTGCGAGATGGGGGAAGCAGGGAGTGATTGCGGAACGGGGGAAGCATGGTGTGATTGCGAGATGGGGGAAGCAGGGAGTGATTGTGGGATCGGGGGAGCAGGGAGTGATTGCGGGACGGGGGAAGCAGGGTGTGATTCCGAGATGGGGGAAGCAGGGAGTGATTGCGGGATGGGGGATGCAGGGACTGGTTGCTAGATGGGGAAGCAGGGAGTGATTGTGGGATGGCAGGAGCAGGGAGTGATTGTGGGACAGGGGAAGCGGGGAGTGATTGCGGGATTTGGAAGCAGGGAGTGATTGTGGCATGGGGGAGCAGGGAGTGATTGTGGGACGGGGTAAGCAGGGAATGATTGTGGGATGGGGGAAGCAGGGAGTGATTGTGGGATGGGGGAGCAGCGAGTGATTCTTTGATGGGGGAGCAGGGAGTGTTTGCTGGATGGGGGAGCAGGGAGTGATTGTGGGATGGGGGAGCAGGGAGTGATTGTGGGACGGGTGACCAGGGAGTGACTGTGGGACGGGGGAAGCAGGGAGTGATTGCGGTATTTGGAAGCAGGGAGTGATTGAGGGATGGGGGAAGCAGGGAGTGATTGTGGGCTGGGGGAGCAGGGAGTGATTGTGTGATGGGGACGAAGGGAGTTATTGTGGGATCGGGGTAGCAGGGAGTGATTGCGAGATGGGGGAAGCAGGCAGTGATTGCGGGATGGGGGAAGCAGGGAGTGATTGTGGGCTGGGGGAAGCAGGCAGTGATTGCGGGATGGGGGAAGCAGGGAGTGATTGCGGGACGGGGGAAGCAGGGTGTGATTCCGAGATGGGGGAAGCAGGGAGTGATTGCGGGATGGGGGTTGCAGGGACTGGTTGCTAGATGGGGGAAGCAGGGAGTGATTGTGGGATGGCGGGAGCAGGGAGTGATTGTGGGACGGGGAAGCAGTGAGTGATTGCGGGACGGGGAAGCAGGGAGTGATTGCGGGATGGGGGAAGCAGGGAGTGATTGTGGGATGTGGAGCAGGGAGTGATTGCAGGATGGGAAAGCAGTGTGTGATTGTGGCATGGGGGAGCAGGGAGTGATTGTGGGACGGTGGAAGCAGGGAGTGATTGTGGGACGGGTGAAGCAGGGAGTGATTGCGGGATGGGGGAGCAGGGAGTGATTGTGTGACTGGTGAGCAGGGAGTGATTGTGGGAGGGGGGAAGCAGGGAGTGATTGCGGGATTTGGAAGCAGGGAGTGATTGAGGGAAGGGGGAAGCAGGGAGTGATTGCGAGATGGGGGAAGCAGGCAGTGATTGCGTGATGGGGGAAGCAGGGAGTGATTGTGGGCTGGGGGAGCAGGGAGTGATTGTGTGATGGGGACGCAGGGAGTTATTGTGGGATTGGGGAAGCAGGGAGTGATTGTGGGATGGGGAGCAGGGAGTGATTGTCGCATGGGGGAACAGGGAGTGATTGCGGGATTTGGAAGCAGGGAGTGATTGTGGGATGGGGGAAGCAGGGAGTGATTGCGAGATGGGGGAAGCAGGGAGTGATTGCTGGATGGGGGAAGCAGGGAGCGATTGTGGGATGGGTGAGCAGGGAGTGATTGCGGAATGGGGAAGCAGGGAGTGATTGTGGGATGGAGGAACAGGGAGTGATTGCGGGATGGGGAAGCAGGGAGTGATTGTGGGATGGGGGAATCAGGGAGTGATTGTGGGATGGGGGAGCAGGGAGTGATTGTGGGACGGGGGAGCAGTGAGTGATTACGCGGAACGGGGAAGCAGGGAGTGATTGCGGGATGGGGGAAGCAGGGAGTGATTGTGGGATGTGGAGCAGGGAGTGATTGCAGGATCGGAAAGCAGTGTGTGATTGTGGCATGGGGGAGCAGGGAGTGATTGTGGGACGGTGGAAGCAGGGAGTGATTGTGGGACGGGTGAAGCAGGGAGTGATTGCGGGATGGGGGAGCAGGGAGTGATTGTGTGACTGGTGAGCAGGGAGTGATTGTGGGAGGGGGGAAGCAGGGAGTGATTGCGGGATTTGGAAGCAGGGAGTGATTGAGGGAAGGGGTAGCAGGGAGTGATTGCGAGATGGGGGAAGCAGGCAGTGATTGCGTGATGGGGGAAGCAGGGAGTGATTGTGGGCTGGGGGAGCAGGGAGTGATTGTGTGATGGGGACGCAGGGAGTTATTGTGGGATTGGGGAAGCAGGGAGTGATTGTGGGATGGGGAGCAGGGAGTGATTGTCGCATGGGGGAACAGGGAGTGATTGCGGGATTTGGAAGCAGGGAGTGATTGAGGGATGGGGGAAGCAGGGAGTGATTGCGAGATGGGGGAAGCAGGGAGTGATTGCGGGATGGGGGAAGCAGGGAGCGATTGTGGGATGGGTGAGCCGGGAGTGATTGCGGGATGGGGAAGCAGGGAGTAATTGTGGGATGGAGGAACAGGGAGTGATTGCGGGATGGGGAAGCAGGGAGTGATTGAGTGATGGGGGGAGCAGGGAGTGATTGTGGGATGGGGGAGCAGGGAGTGATTTTGGGATGGGGGATCTGGGAGTGATTGTGGGATGGGGGAGCAGGGAGTGATTGCGAGATGGGGGAAGCAGGGAGTGATTGCGGAACGGGGGAAGCATGGTGTGATTGCGAGATGGGGGAAGCAGGGAGTGATTGTGGGATCGGGGGAGCAGGGAGTGATTGCGGGACGGGGGAAGCAGGGTGTGATTCTGAGATGGGGGAAGCAGGGAGTGATTGCGGGATGGGGGATGCAGGGACTGGTTGCTAGATGGGGGAAGCAGGGAGTGATTGTGGGATGGCGGGAGCAGGGAGTGATTGTGGGACAGGGGAAGCGGGGAGTGATTGCGGGATTTGGAAGCAGGGAGTGATTGTGGCATGGGGGAGCAGGGAGTGATTGTGGGACGGGGTAAGCAGGGAGTGATTGTGGGATGGGGGAAGCAGGGAGTGATTGTGGGATGGGGGAGCAGCGAGTGATTCTTTGATGGGGGAGCAGGGAGTGTTTGCTGGATGGGGGAGCAGGGAGTGATTGTGGGATGGGGGAGCAGGGAGTGATTGTGGGACGGGTGACCAGGGAGTGATTGTGGGACGGGGGAAGCAGGGAGTGATTGCGGTATTTGGAAGCAGGGAGTGATTGAGGGATGGGGGAAGCAGGGAGTGATTGTGGGCTGGGGGAGCAGGGAGTGATTGTGTGATGGGGACGAAGGGAGTTATTGTGGGATCGGGGAAGCAGGGAGTGATTGCGAGATGGGGGAAGCAGGCAGTGATTGCGGGATGGGGGAAGCAGGGAGTGATCGTGGGCTGGGGGAGCAGGGAGTGATTGCGTGATGGGGATGCAGGGAGTTATTGTGGGATCGGGGAAGCAGGGAGTGATTGTGGGATGGGGAGCAGGGAGTGATTGTCGGATGGGGGAACAGTGAGTGATTGCGGGATGGGGGAGCAGGGAGTGATTGTGGGATGGGGGAGCAGGTAGTGAATATGGGACGGGGGAGCAGCGAGTGATTGTTTAATGGGGGAGCAGGGAGTGATTGTGGGATGGCTGAGCAGGGAGTGTTTGTGGGACGGGGGAGCAGGGAGTGATTGTGGGATGGGGGAAGCAGTGAGTGATTGCGGGATTTGGAAGCAGGGAGTGATTGAGGGATTGGGGAAGCAGGGAGTGATTGTGGGACGGGTGAGCAGGGAGCGATTGTGGGATGGGGGAGCAGGGAGTGATTGTGGGATGGGGAGCAGGGAGTGATTGCGAAGATGGGGAAGCAGTAAGTGATTGCGGGATGGGGGAAGCATTGAGTGATTGTGGGATGGGGGAGCAGGGAGTGATTTTGGGATGGGGGATCTGGGAGTGATTGTGGGATGGGGGAGCAGGGAGTGATTGCGAGATGGGGGAAGCAGGGAGTGATTGCGGAACGGGGGAAGCATGGTGTGATTGCGAGATGGGGGAAGCAGGGAGTGATTGTGGGATCGGGGGAGCAGGGAGTGATTGCGGGACGGAGGAAGCAGGGTGTGATTCCGAGATGGGGGAAGCAGGGAGTGATTGCGGGATGGGGGAAGCAGGGACTGGTTGCTAGATGGGGGAAGCAGGGAGTGATTGTGGGATGGCGGGAGCAGGGAGTGATTGTGGGACGGGGAAGCAGTGAGTGATTGCGGGACGGGGAAGCAGGGAGTGATTGCGGGATGGGGGAAGCAGGGAGTGATTGTGGGATGTGGAGCAGGGAGTGATTGCAGGATGGGAAAGCAGTGTGTGATTGTGGCATGGGGGAGCAGGGAGTGATTGTGGGACGGTGGAAGCAGGGAGTGATTGTGGGACGGGTGAAGCAGGGAGTGATTGCGGGATGGGGGAGCAGGGAGTGATTGTGTGACTGGTGTGCAGGGAGTGATTGTGGGAGGGGGGAAGCAGGGAGTGATTGCGGGATTTGGAAGCAGGGAGTGATTGAGGGAAGGGGGAAGCAGGGAGTGATTGCGAGATGGGGGAAGCAGGCAGTGATTGCGTGATGGGGGAAGCAGGGAGTGATTGTGGGCTGGGGGAGCAGGGAGTGATTGTGTGATGGGCACGCAGGGAGTTATTGTGGGATTGGGGAAGCAGGGAGTGATTGTGGGATGGGGAGCAGGGAGTGATTGTCGCATGGGGGAACAGGGAGTGATTGCGGGATTTGGAAGCAGGGAGTGATTGTGGGATGGGGGAAGCAGGGAGTGATTGCGAGATGGGGGAAGCAGGGAGTGATTGCGGGATGGGGGAAGCAGGGAGCGATTGTGGGATGGGTGAGCAGGGAGTGATTGCGGGATGGGGAAGCAGGGAGTGATTGTGGGATGGAGGAAAAGGGAGTGATTGCGGGATGGGGAAGCAGGGAGTGATTGTGGGATGGGGGAATCAGGGAGTGATTGTGGGATGGGGGAGCAGGGAGTGATTGTGGGACGGGGGAGCAGTGAGTGATTACGCGGAACGGGGAAGCAGGGAGTGATTGCGGGATGGGGGAAGCAGAGAGTGATTGTGGGATGTGGAGCAGGGAGTGATTGCAGGATGGGAAAGCAGTGTGTGATTGTGGCATGGGGGAGCAGGGAGTGATTGTGGGACGGTGGAAGCAGGGAGTGATTGTGGGACGGGTGAAGCAGGGAGTGATTGCGGGATGGGGGAGCAGGGAGTGATTGTGTGACTGGTGAGCAGGGAGTGATTGTGGGAGGGGGGAAGCAGGGAGTGATTGCGGGATTTGGAAGCAGGGAGTGATTGAGGGAAGGGGGAAGCAGGGAGTGATTGCGAGATGGGGGAAGCAGGCAGTGATTGCGTGATGGGGGAAGCAGGGAGTGATTGTGGGCTGGGGGAGCAGGGAGTGATTGTGTGATGGGGACGCAGGGAGTTATTGTGGGATTGGGGAAGCAGGGAGTGATTGTGGGATGGGGAGCAGGGAGTGATTGTCGCATGGGGGAACAGGGAGTGATTGCGGGATTTGGAAGCAGGGAGTGATTGAGGGATGGGGGAAGCAGGGAGTGATTGCGAGATGGGGGAAGCAGGGAGTGATTGCGGGATGGGGGAAGCAGGGAGCGATTGTGGGATGGGTGAGCCGGGAGTGATTGCGGGATGGGGAAGCAGGGAGTGATTGTGGGATGGAGGAACAGGGAGTGATTGCGGGATGGGGAAGCAGGGAGTGATTGTGGGATGGGGGAATCAGGGAGTTATTGTGGGATGGGGGAGCAGGGAGTGATTGTGGGACGGGGGAGCAGTGAGTGATTACGCGGAACGGGGAAGCAGGGAGTGCTTGTGGGATGGGGGAATCAGGGAGTGATTGTGGGATGGGGGAGCAGGGAGTGATTGTGGGAGGGGGGAGCAGTGAGTGATTACGCGGAACGGGGAAGCAGGGAGTGATTGTGGGATGGGGGAAGCAGGTATTGATTTTGGGATGTGGAGCAGTGAGTGATTGCAGGATGGGAAAGCAGTGAGTGATTGTGGCATGGGGGAGCAGGGAGTGATTGTTGGACGGGGGAAGCAGGGAGTGATTGTTGGATGGGGGAAGCAGGGAGTGATTGAGCGATGGGGGAGCAGCGAGTGATTCTTTGATGGGGGAGCAGGGATTGATTGCGGGATGGGGGAGCAGCGAGTGATTGTGGGATGGGGGAGCAGGGAGTGATTGTGGGACGGGTGACCAGGGAGTGATTGTGGGACGGGGGAAGAAGGGAGTGATTGCGGGATTTGGAAGCATAGAGTGATTGAGGGATGGGGGAAGCAGGGAGTGATTGCGAGATGGGGGAAGCAGGCAGTGATTGCGGGATGGGGGAAGCAGGGAGTGATTGTGGGCTGGGGGAGCAGGGATTGATTGCGTGATGGGGACGCAGGGAGTTATTGTGGGATTGGGGAAGCAGGGAGTGTTTGTGGGATGGGGAGCAGGGAGTGATTTTCGGATGGGGGAACAGGGAGTGATTGCGTGATGCTGGAGCAGGGAGTGATTGTGGGATGGGGAGCAGGTAGTGAATATGTGACGGGGGAGCAGCGAGTGATTGTTTAATGGGGGAGCAGGGAGTGATTGTGGGATGGCTGAGCAGGGAGTGTTTGTGGGACGGGGGAGCAGGGAGTGATTGTGGGATGGGGGAAGCAGTGAGTGATTGCGGGATTTGGAAGCAGGGAGTGATTGTGGGATGGGGGAGCAGGGAGTGATTGCGAGATGGGGGATGCAGGGAGTGATTGCGGAACGGGGGAAGCATGGTGTGATTGCGAGATGGGGGAAGCAGGGAGTGATTGTGGGATCGGGGGAGCAGGGAGTGATTGCGGGATTGGAAAGCAGGGAGTGATTGTGGGATGGGGGGCGCAGGGATGATTGTGCGATGGAGGAGCAGGGAGTAATTGCGGGATGGGAAAGAAGGGAGTGATTGTGGGATGGGGGAAGCCGGGAGTGATTCCGGGAGGGGGTAGCAGGGACTGATTGCTGGATGGGGGAAGCAGGGAGTGATTGTGGGATGGGGGAGCAGGGAGTGATTGTGGGACGGGGGAGCAGTGAGTGATTACTCAGAACGGGGAAGCAGGGAGTGATTGTGGGATGGGGGAGTCAGGGAGTGATTGTGGGATGGGGGAGCAGGTATTGATTTTGGGATGTGGAGCAGGGAGTGATTGCAGGATGGGAAAGCAGTGAGTGATTGTGGCATGGGGGAGCAGGGAGTGATTGTTGGACGGGGGAAGCAGGGAGTGATTGTTGGATGGGGGAAGCAGGGAGTGATTGAGGGATGGGGGAGCAGCGAGTGATTCTTTGATGGGGGAGCAGGGATTGATTGCGGGATGGGGGAGCAGGGAGTGATTGTGGGATGGGGGAGCAGGGAGTGATTGTGGGACGGGTGACCAGGGAGTGATTGTGGGACGGGGGAAGCAGGGAGTGATTGCGGGATTTGGAAGCATAGAGTGATTGAGGGATGGGGGAAGCAGGGAGTGATTGCGAGATGGGGGAAGCAGGCAGTGATTGCGGGATGGGGGAAGCAGGGAGTGATTGTGGGCTGGGGGAGCAGGGATTGATTGCGTGATGGGGACGCAGGGAGTTATTGTGGGATTGGGGAAGCAGGGAGTGTTTGTGGGATGGGGAGCAGGGAGTGATTTTCGGATGGGGGAACAGGGAGTGATTGCGGGATGGGGGAGCAGGGAGTGATTGTGGGATGGGGAGCAGGTAGTGAATATGGGACGGGGGAGCAGCGAGTGATTGTTTAATGGGGGAGCAGGGAGTGATTGTGGGATGGCTGAGCAGGGAGTGTTTGTGGGACGGGGGAGCACGGAGTGATTGTGGGATGGGGGAAGCAGTGAGTGATTGCGGGATTTGGAAGCAGGGAGTGATTGAGGGATTGGGGAAGCAGGGAGTGATTGTGGGACGGGTGAGCAGGGAGCGATTGTGGGATGGGGGAGCAGGGAGTGATTGTGGGATGGGGAGCAGGGAGTGATTGCGAGATGGGGAAGCAGTAAGTGATTGCGGGATGGGGGAAGCATTGAGTGATTGTGGGATGGGGGAGCAGGGAGTGATTATGGGACGGGGGAGCTGGGAGTGATTGTGGGATGGGGGAGCACGGAGTGATTGCGAGATGGGGGAAGCAGGGAGTGATTGTGGAACGGGGGAAGCATGGTGTGATTGCGAGATGGGGGAAGCAGGGAGTGATTGTGGGATCGGGGGAGCAGGGTGTGATTGCGGGGCGGGGGAAGCAGGGTGTGATTCCGAGATGGGGGAAGCAGGGAGTGATTGCGGGATGGGGGAAGCAGGGACTGATTGCTGGATGGCGGGAGCAGGGAGTGATTGTGGGACGGGGAAGCAGTGAGTGATTGCGGGACGGGGAAGCAGGGAGTGATTGCGGGATGGGGGAAGCAGGGAGTGATTGTGGGATGGGGGAGCAGGTAGTGATTGTGGGATGTGGAGCAGGGAGTGATTGCAGGATGGGAAAGCAGTGTGTGAATGTGGCATGGGGGAGCAGGGAGTGATTGTAGGACGGGGGATGCAGGGAGTGATTGTGGGATGGGGGAAGCAGGGAGTGATTGCGGGATGGGGGAGCAGGGAGTGATTCTGGGATGGGGGAGCAGGGAATGATTGCGGGATGGGGGAGCAGTGAGTGATTGCGGGATGGGGGAGCAGGGAGTGATTGTGTGACTGGTGAGCAGGGAGTGATTGTGGGAGGGGGGAAGCAGGGAGTGATTGCGGGATTTGGAAGCAGGGAATGATTGAGGGATGGGGGAAGCAATGAGTGATTGCGAGATGGGGGAAGCAGGGAGTAATTGCGGGATGGGGGAAGCAGGGAGTGATTGTGGGATGGGGGAGCAGGGAGTGATTGTGGGACGGGGGAGCAGTGAGTGATTACGCGGAACGGGGAAGCAGGGAGTGATTGTGGGATGGGGGAGTCAGGGAGTGATTGTGGGATGGGGGAGCAGGTATTGATTTTGGGATGTGGAGCAGGGAGTGATTGCAGGATGGGAAAGCAGTGAGTGATTGTGGCATGGGGGAGCAGGGAGTGATTGTTGGACGGGGGAAGCAGGGAGTGATTGTTGGATGGGGGAAGCAGGGAGTGATTGAGGGATGTGGGAGCAGCGAGTGATTCTTTGATGGGGGAGCAGGGATTGATTGCGGGATGGGGGAGCAGGGAGTGATTGTGGGATGGGGGAGCAGGGAGTGATTGTGGGACGGGTGACCAGGGAGTGATTGTGGGACGGGGGAAGCAGGGAGTGATTGCGGGATTTGGAAGCATAGAGTGATTGAGGGATGGGGGAAGCAGGGAGTGATTGCGAGATGGGGGAAGCAGGCAGTGATTGCGGGATGGGGGAAGCAGGGAGTGATTGTGGGCTGGGGGAGCAGGGATTGATTGCGTGATGGGGACGCAGGGAGTTATTGTGGGATTGGGGAAGCAGGGAGTGTTTGTGGGATGGGGAGCAGGGAGTGATTTTCGGATGGGGGAGCAGGGATTGATTGCGTGATGGGGACGCAGGGAGTTATTGTGGGATTGGGGAAGCAGGGAGTGTTTGTGGGATGGGGAGCAGGGAGTGATTTTCGGATGGGGGAACAGGGAGTGATTGCGGGATGGGGGAGCAGGGAGTGATTGTGGGATGGGGAGCAGGTAGTGAATATGGGACGGGGGAGCAGCGAGTGATTGTTTAATGGGGGAGCAGGGAGTGATTGTGGGATGGCTGAGCAGGGAGTGTTTGTGGGACGGGGGAGCAGGGAGTGATTGTGGGATGGGGGAAGCAGTGAGTGATTGCGGGATTTGGAAGCAGGGAGTGATTGAGGGATTGGGGAAGCAGGGAGTGATTGTGGGACGGGGGAGCAGGGAGCGATTGTGGGATGGGTGAGCAGGGAGTGATTGTGGGATGGGGAGCAGGGAGTGATTGCGAGATGGGGGAAGCAGTAAGTGATTGCGGGATGGGGGAAGCATTGAGTGATTGTGGGATGGGGGAGCAGGGAGTGATTATGGGACGGGGGAGCTGGGAGTGATTGTGGGATGGGGGAGCAGGGAGTGATTGCGAGATGGGGGAAGCAGGGAGTGATTGTGGGACGGGGGAAGCAGGTAGTGATTGCGAGATGGGGGAAGCAGGGAGTGATTGTGGGGTGGAGGGAGCAGGGAGTGATTGCGGGGCGGGGGAAGCAGGGTGTGATTCCGAGATGGGGGAAGCAGGGAGTGATTGCGGGATGGGGGAAGCAGGGACTGATTGCTGGATGGCGGGAGCAGGGAGTGATTGTGGGACGGGGAAGCAGTGAGTGATTGCGGGACGGGGAAGCAGGGAGTGATTGCGGGATGGGGGAAGCAGGGAGTGATTGTGGGATGGGGGAGCAGGTAGTGATTGTGGGATGTGGAGCAGGGAGTGATTGCAGGATGGGAAAGCAGTGTGTGAATGTGGCATGGGGGAGCAGGGAGTGATTGTAGGACGGGGGAAGCAGGGAGTGATTGTGGGATGGGGGAGCAGGGAGTGATTGTGTGACTGGTGAGCAGGGAGTGATTGTGGGAGGGGGGAGCAGGGAATGATTGCGGGATGGGGGAGCAGGGAGTGATTGCGGGATGGGGGAGCAGGGAGTGATTGTGTGACTGGTGAGCAGGGAGTGATTGTGGGAGGGGGGAAGCAGGGAGTGATTGCGGGATTTGGAAGCAGGGAGTGATTGAGGGATGGGGGAAGCAGGGAGTGATTGCGAGATGGGGGAAGCAGGCAGTGATTGCGGGATGGGGGAAGCAGGGAGTGATTGTGGGCTGGGGGAGCAGGGAGTGATTGCGTGATGGGGACGCAGGGAGTTATTGTGGGATTGGGGAAGCAGGGAGTGATTGTGGGATGGGGAGCAGGGAGTGAATGTCGGATGGGGGAACAGGGAGTGATTGCGGGATGGGGGAGCAGGGAGTGATTGTGGGATGGGGAAGCAGGTAGTGAATATGGGACGAGGGAGCAGCGAGTGATTGTTTAATGGGGGAGCAGGGAGTGATTGTGGGATGGCTGAGCAGGGAGTGTTTGTGGGACGGGGGAGCAGGGAGTGATTGTGGGATGGGGGAAGCAGTGAGTGATTGCGGGATTTGGAAGCAGGGAGTGATTGAGGGATTGGGGAAGCAGGGAGTGATTGTGGGACGGGGGAGCAGGGAGCGATTGTGGGATGGGTGAGCAGGGAGTGATTGTGGGATGGGGGAGCAGGGAGTGATTGTGGGACGGGGGAGCAGGGAGTGATTGTGGGACAGGGGAAGCGGGGAATGATTGCGGGATTTGGAAGCAGGGAGTGATTGTGGCATGGGGGAGCAGCGAGTGATTGTGGGACGGGGTAAGCAGGGAGTGATTGTGGGATGGGGGAAGCAGGGAGTGATTGTGGGATGGGGGAGCAGCGAGTGATTCTTTGATGGGGGAGCAGGGAGTGTTTACTGGATGGGGGAGCAGGGAGTGATTGTGGGATGGGGGAGCAGGGAGTGATTGTGGGACGGGTGACCAGGGAGTGATTGTGGGACGGGGGAAGCAGGGAGTGATTGCGGTATTTGGAAGCAGGGAGTGATTGAGGGATGGGGGAAGCAGGTAGTGATTGTGGGCTGGGGGAGCAGGGAGTGATTGTGTGATGGGGACGAAGGGAGTTATTGTGGGATCGGGGAAGCAGGGAGTGATTGCGAGATGGGGGAAGCAGGCAGTGATTGCGGGATGGGGGAAGCAGGGAGTGATCGTGGGCCGGGGGAGCAGGGAGTGATTGCGTGATGGGGACGCAGGGAGTTATTGTGGGATCGGGGAAGCAGGGAGTGATTGTGGGATGGGGAGCAGGGAGTGATTGTCGGATGGGGGAACAGGGAGTGATTGCGGGATGGGGGAGCAGGGAGTGATTGTGGGATGGGGGAGCAGGTAGTGAATATGGGACGGGGGAGCAGCGAGTGATTGTTTAATGGGGGAGCAGGGAGTGATTGTGGGATTGGGGAAGCAGGGAGTGATTGTGGGACGGGTGAGCAGGGAGCGATTGTGGGATGGGGGAGCAGGGAGTGATTGTGGGATGGGGAGCAGGGAGTGATTGCGAGATGGGGAAGCAGTAAGTGATTGCGGGATGGGGGAAGCATTGAGTGATTGTGGGATGGGGGAGCAGGGAGTGATTTTGGGATGGGGGATCTGGGAGTGATTGTGGGATGGGGGAGCAGGGAGTGATTGCGAGATGGGGGAAGCAGGGAGTGATTGCGGAACGGGGGAAGCATGGTGTGATTGCGAGATGGGGGAAGCAGGGAGTGATTGTGGGATCGGGGGAGCAGGGAGTGATTGCGGGACGGGGGAAGCAGGGTGTGATTCCGAGATGGGGGAAGCAGGGAGTGATTGCGGGATGGGGGAAGCAGGGACTGGTTGCTAGATGGGGGAAGCAGGGAGTGATTGTGGGATGGCGGGAGCAGGGAGTGATTGTGGGACGGGGAAGCAGTGAGTGATTGCGGGACGGGGAAGCAGGGAGTGATTGCGGGATGGGGGAAGCAGGGAGTGATTGTGGGATGTGGAGCAGGGAGTGATTGCAGGATGGGAAAGCAGTGTATGATTGTGGCATGGGGGAGCAGATAGTGATTGTGGGACGGTGGAAGCAGGGAGTGATTGTGGGATGGGTGAAGCAGGGAGTGATTTCGGGATGGGGGAGCAGGGAGTGATTGTGTGACTGGTGAGCAGGGAGTGATTGTGGGAGGGGGGAAGCAGGGAGTGATTGCGGGATTTGGAAGCAGGGAGTGATTGAGGGCAGGGGGAAGCAGGGAGTGATTGCGAGATGGGGGAAGCAGGCAGTGATTGCGTGATGGGGGAAGCAGGGAGTGATTGTGGGCTGGAGGAGCAGGGAGTGATTGTGTGATGGGGACGCAGGGAGTTATTGTGGGATTGGGGAAGCAGGGAGTGATTGTGGGATGGGGAGCAGGGAGTGATTGTCGCATGGGGGAACAGGGAGTGATTGCGGGATGGGGGAGCAGGGAGTGATTGTGGGATGGGGAAGCAGGTAGTGAATATGGGACGAGGGAGCAGCGAGTGATTGTTTAATGGGGGAGCAGGGAGTGATTGTGGGATGGCTGAGCAGGGAGTGTTTGTGGGACGGGGGAGCAGGGAGTGATTGTGGGATGGGGGTAGCAGTGAGTGATTGCGGGATTTGGAAGCAGGGAGTGATTGAGGGATTGGGGAAGCAAGGAGTGATTGTGGGACGGAGGAGCAGGGAGCGATTGTGGGATGGGTGAGCAGGGAGTGATTGTGGGATGGGGAGCAGGGACTGATTGTGAGATGGGGGAAGCATGGAGTGATTGCGGGATGGGGGAAGCATTGAGTGATTGTGGGATGGGGGAGCAGTGAGTGATTGTGGGATTTGGAGCTGGGAGTGATTGCAGGATGGGAAAGCAGTGTGTGATTGTGGCATGGGGGAGCCGGGAGTGATTGTGGGACGGTGGAAGCAGGGAGTGATTGTGGGATGGGTGAAGCAGGGAGTGATTGCGGGATGGGGGAGCAGGGAGTGATTGTGTGACTGGTGAGCAGGGAGTGATTGTGGGAGGGGGGAAGCAGGGAGTGATTGCGGGATTTGGAAGCAGGGAGTGATTGAGGGAAGGGGGAAGCAGGGAGTGATTGCGAGATGGGGGAAGCAGGCAGTGATTGCGTGATGGGGGAAGCAGGGAGTGATTGTGGGCTGGGGGAGCAGGGAATGATTGCGTGATGGGGACGCAGGGAGTTATTGTGGGATTGGGGATGCAGGGAGTGATTGTGGGATGGGGAGCAGGGAGTGATTGTCGGATGGGGGAACAGGGAGTGATTGCGGGATGGGGGAGCAGGGAGTGATTGTGGGATGGGGAAGCAGGTAGTGAATATGGGACGAGGGAGCAGCGAGTGATTGTTTAATGGGGGAGCAGGGAGTGATTGTGGGATGGCTGAGCAGGGAGTGTTTGTGGGACGGGGGAGCAGGGAGTGATTGTGGGATGGGGGAAGCAGTGAGTGATTGCGGGATTTGGAAGCAGGGAGTGATTGAGGGATTGGGGAAGCAGGGAGTGATTGTGGGACGGGGGAGCAGGGAGCGATTGTGGGATGGGGGAGCAGGGAGCGATTGTGGGATGGGGAGCAGGGAGTGATTGCGAGATGGGGGAAGCATGGAGTGATTGCGGGATGGGGGAAGCATTGAGTGATTGTGGGATGTGGGAGCAGGGAGTGATTGTGGGATCGGGGAACAGGGAGTGATTGCGGGATGGGGGGAGCAGGGAGTGATTGTGGGATGGGGGAAGCAAGGAGTGATTGAGGGATGGGGGAGCAGGGAGTGATTCTGGGATAGGGGAGCAGGGAGTGATTGCGGGATGTGGGAGCATGGAGTGATTGTGGGATGGCGGAGCAGGGAGTGATTGTGCGACGGGGGAGCAGGTTGTGATTGTGGGACGGGGGAAGCAGGGAGTGATTGCGGGATTTGGAAGCAGGGAGTGATTGAGGGATGGGGGAAGCAGGGAGTGATTGCGAGATGGGGGAAGCAGGGAGTGATTGCGGGATGGGGGAAGCAGGGAGCGATTGTGGGATGGGTGAGCAGGGAGTGATTGCGGGATGGGGAAGCAGGGAGTGATTGTGGGATGGAGGAACAGGGAGTGATTGCGGGATGGGGAAGCAGGGAGTGATTGTGGGATGGGGGAAGCAGGGAGTGATTGTGGGATGGGGGAGCAGGGAGTGATTGTGGGACGGGGGAGCAGTGAGTGATTACGCGGAAAGGGGAAGCAGGGAGTGCTTGTGGGATGGGGGAATCTGGGAGTGATTGTGGGATGGGGGAGCAGGTAGTGATTTTGGGATGTGGAGCAGGGAGTGATTGCAGGATGGGAAAGCAGTGAGTGATTGTGGCATGGGGGAGCAGGGAGTGATTGTTGGACGGGGGAAGCAGGGAGTGATTGTTGGATGGGGGAAGCAGGGAGTGATTGAGGGATGGGGGAGCAGCGAGTGATTCTTTGATGGGGGAGCAGGGATTGATTGCGGGATGGGGGAGCAGGGAGTGATTGTGGGATGGGGGAGCAGGGAGTGATTGTGGGACGGGTGACCAGGGAGTGATTGTGGGACGGGGGAAGCAGGGAGTGATTGTGGGACGGGGGAAGCAGGGAGTGTTTGTGGGATGGGGAGCAGGGAGTGATTTTCGGATGGGGGAACAGGGAGTGATTGCGGGATGGGGGAGCAGGGAGTGATTGTGGGATGGGGAGCAGGTAGTGAATATGGGATGGGGGAGCAGCGAGTGATTGTTTAATGGGGGAGCAGGGAGTGATTGTGGGATGGCTGAGCAGGGAGTGTTTGTGGGACGGGGGAGCAGGGAGTGATTGTGGGATGGGGGAAGCAGTGAGTGATTGCGGGATTTGGAAGCAGGGAGTGATTGAGGGATTGGGGAAGCAAGGAGTGATTGTGGGACGGAGGAGCAGGGAGCGATTGTGGGATGGGTGAGCAGGGAGTGATTGTGGGATGGGGAGCAGGGAGTGATAGCGAGATGGGGGAAGCAGTAAGTGATTGCGGGATGGGGGAAGCATTGAGTGATTGTGGGATGGGGGAGCAGGGAGTGATTATGGGACGGGGGAGCTGGGAGTGATTGTGGGATGGGGGAGCACGGAGTGATTGCGAGATGGGGGAAGCAGGGAGTGATTGTGGAACGGGGGAAGCATGGTGTGATTGCGAGATGGGGGAAGCAGGGAGTGATTGTGGGATCGGGGGAGCAGGGAGTGATTGCGGGGCGGGGGAAGCAGGGTGTGATTCCGAGATGGGGGAAGCAGGGAGTGATTGCGGGATGGGGGAAGCAGGGACTGATTGCTGGATGGCGGGAGCAGGGAGTGATTGTGGGACGGGGAAGCAGTGAGTGATTGCGGGACGGGGAAGCAGGGAGTGATTGCGGGATGGGGGAAGCAGGGAGTGATTGTGGGATGGGGGAGCAGGTAGTGATTGTGGGATGTGGAGCAGGGAGTGATTGCAGGATGGGAAAGCAGTGTGTGAATGTGGCATGGGGGAGCAGGGAGTGATTGTAGGACGGGGGAAGCAGGGAGTGATTGTGGGATGGGGGAAGCAGGGAGTGATTGCGGGATGGGGGAGCAGGGAGTGATTCTGGGATGGGGGAGCAGGGAATGATTGCGGGATGGGGGAGCAGGGAGTGATTGCGGGATGGGGGAGCAGGGAGTGATTGTGGGAGGGGGGAAGCAGGGAGTGATTGCGGGATTTGGAAGCAGGGAGTGATTGAGGGATGGGGGAAGCAGGGAGTGATTGCGAGATGGGGGAAGCAGGCAGTGATTGCGGGATGGGGGAAGCAGGGAGTGATTGTGGGCTGGGGGAGCAGGGAGTGATTGCGTGATGGGGACGCAGGGAGTTATTGTGGGATTGGGGAAGCAGGGAGTGATTGTGGGATGGGGAGCAGGGAGTGAATGTCGGATGGGGGAACAGCGAGTGATTGCGGGATGGGGGAGCAGGGAGTGATTGTGGGATGGGGAAGCAGGTAGTGAATATGGGACGAGGGAGCAGCGAGTGATTGTTTAATGGGGGAGCAGGGAGTGATTGTGGGATGGCTGAGCAGGGAGTGTTTGTGGGACGGGGGAGCAGGGAGTGATTGTGGGATGGGGGAAGCAGTGAGTGATTGCGGGATTTGGAAGCAGGGAGTGATTGAGGGATTGGGGAAGCAGGGAGTGATTGTGGGACGGGGGAGCAGGGAGCGATTGTGGGATGGGTGAGCAGGGAGTGATTGTGGGATGGGGGAGCAGGGAGTGATTGTGGGACGGGGGAGCAGGGAGTGATTGTGGGACAGGGGAAGCGGGGAGTGATTGCGGGATTTGGAAGCAGGGAGTGATTGTGGCATGGGGGAGCAGGGAGTGATTGTGGGACGGGGTAAGCAGGGAGTGATTGTGGGATGGGGGAAGCAGGGAGTGATTGTGGGATGGGGGAGCAGCGAGTGATTCTTTGATGGGGGAGCAGGGAGTGTTTGCTGGATGGGGGAGCAGGGAGTGATTGTGGGATGGGGGAGCAGGGAGTGATTGTGGGACGGGTGACCAGGGAGTGATTGTGGGACGGGGGAAGCAGGGAGTGATTGCGGTATTTGGAAGCAGGGAGTGATTGAGGGATGGGGGAAGCAGGGAGTGATTGTGGGCTGGGGGAGCAGGGAGTGATTGTGTGATGGGGACGAAGGGAGTTATTGTGGGATCGGGGAAGCAGGGAGTGATTGCGAGATGGGGGAAGCAGGCAGTGATTGCGGGATGGGGGAAGCAGGGAGTGATCGTTGGCTGGGGGACCAGGGAGTGATTGCGTGATGGGGACGCAGGGAGTGATTGTGGGATGGGGAGCAGGGAGTGATTGTGGGATGGGGAGCAGGGAGTGATTGTCGGATGGGGGAACAGGGAGTGATTGCGGGTTGGGGGAGCAGGGAGTGATTGTGGGATGGGGGAGCTGGTAGTGAATATGGGACGGGGGAGCAGCGAGTGATTGTTTAATGGGGGAGCAGGGAGTGATTGTGGGATGGCTGAGCAGGGAGTGTTTGTGGGACGGGGGAGCAGGGAGTGATTGTGGGATGGGGGAAGCAGTGAGTGATTGCGGGATTTGGAAGCAGGGAGTGATTGAGGGATTGGGGAAGCAGGGAGTGATTGTGGGACGGGTGAGCAGTGAGTGATTGTGGGATGGGGGAGCAGGGAGTGATTTTGGGATGGGGGATCTGGGAGTGATTGTGGGATGGGGGAGCAGGGAGTGATTGCGAGATGGGGGAAGCAGGGTGTGATTGCGGAACGGGGGAAGCATGGTGTGATTGCGAGATGGGGGAAGCAGGGAGTGATTGTGGGATCGGGGGAGCAGGGAGTGATTGCGGGACGGGGGAAGCAGGGTGTGATTCCGAGATGGGGGAAGCAGGGAGTGATTGCGGGATGGCGGGAGCAGGGAGTGATTGTGGGACGGGGAAGCAGTGAGTGATTGCGGGACGGGGAAGCAGGGAGTGATTGCGGGATGGGGGAAGCAGGGAGTGATTGTGGGATGTGGAGCAGGGAGTGATTGCAGGATGGGAAAGCAGTGTGTGATTGTGGCATGGGGGAGCTGGGAGTGATTGTGGGACGGTGGAAGCAGGGAGTGATTGTGGGATGGGGAGCAGGGAGTGATTGTCGCATGGGGGAACAGGGAGTGATTGCGGGATGGGGGAGCAGGGAGTGATTGTGGGATGGGGAAGCAGGTAGTGAATATGGGACGAGGGAGCAGCGAGTGATTGTTTAATGGGGGAGCAGGGAGTGATTGTGGGATGGCTGAGCAGGGAGTGTTTGTGGGACGGGGGAGCAGGGAGTGATTGTGGGATGGGGGAAGCAGTGATTGATTGCGGGATTTGGAAGCAGGGAGTGATTGAGGGATTGGGGAAGCAGGGAGTGATTGTGGGACGGGGGAGCAGGGAGCGATTGTGGGATGGGGGAGCAGGTAGGGATTGTGGGATGGGGAGCAGGGAGTGATTGTGAGATGGGGGAAGCATGGAGTGATTGCGGGATGGGGGAAGCATTGAGTGATTGTGGGATGGGGGAGCAGGGAGTGATTGTGGGATGTGGAGCAGGGAGTGATTGCAGGATGGGAAAGCAGTGTGTGATTGTGGCATGGGGGAGCAGGGAGTGATTGTGGGACGGTGGAAGCAGGGAGTGATTGTGGGATGGGTGAAGCAGGGAGTGATTGCGGGATGGGGGAGCAGGGAGTGATTGTGTGACTGGTGAGCAGGGAGTGATTGTGGGAGGGGGGAAGCAGGGAGTGATTGCGGGATTTGGAAGCAGGGAGTGATTGAGGGAAGGGGGAAGCAGGGAGTGATTGCGAGATGGGGGAAGCAGGCAGTGATTGCGTGATGGGGGAAGCAGGGAGTGATTGTGGGCTGGGGGAGCCGGGAGTGATTGCGTGATGGGGACGCAGGGAGTTATTGTGGGATTGGGGAAGCAGGGAGTGATTGTGGGATGGGGAGCAGGGAGTGATTGTCGGATGGGGGAACAGGGAGTGATTGCGGGATGGGGGAGCAGTGAGTGATTGTGGGATGGGGAAGCAGGTAGTGAATATGGGACGAGGGAGCAGCGAGTGATTGTTTAATGGGGGAGCAGGGAGTGATTGTGGATGGCTGAGCAGGGAGTGTTTGTGGGACGGGGGAGCAGGGAGTGATTGTGGGATGGGGGAAGCAGTGAGTGATTGCGGGATTTGGAAGCAGGGAGTGATTGAGGGATTGGGGAAGCAGGGAGTGATTGTGGGACGGGGGAGCAGGGAGCGATTGTGGGATGGGGGAGCAGGGAGTGATTGTGGGATGGGGAGCAGGGAGTGATTGCGAGATGGGGGAAGCATGGAGTGATTGCGGGATGGGGGAAGCATTGAGTGATTGTGGGATGGGGGAGCAGGGAGTGATTGTGGGATCGGGGAACAGGGAGTGATTGCGGGATGGGGGGAGCAGGGAGTGATTGTGGGATGGGGGAAGCAAGGAGTGATTGAGGGATGGGGGAGCAGGGAGTGATTCTGGGATAGGGGAGCAGGGAGTGATTGCGGGATGGGGAAGCATGGAGTGATTGTGGGATGGGAGAGCAGGGAGTGATTGTGGGACTAGGGAGCATGGAGTGATTGTGGGATGGGGGAAGCAGGGAGTGATTGCGGGATTTGGAAGCAGGGAGTGATTGAGGGATGGGGGAAGTAAGGAGTGATTGCGAGATGGGGGAAGCAGGTAGTGATTGCGGGATGGGGGAAGCAGGGAACGATTGTGGGATGGGTGAGCAGGGAGTGATTGCGGGATGGGGAAGCAGGGAGTGATTGTGGGATGGGGGAACAGGGAGTGATTGCGGGATGGGGAAGCAGGGAGTTATTGTGGGATGGGGAGCAGGGAGTGATTGTCGGATGGGCGAGCAGGGAGTGATTGCGGGATGGGGGAAGCAGGGAGTGATTGCGGGACTTGGAAGCAAGGAGTGATTGAGGGATGGGGGAAGCAGGGAGTGATTGTGGTATGGGGGAATCAGGGAGTGATTGCGGGATGGGGGAAGCATTGAGTGATTGTGGGATGGGGGAGCAGGGAGTGATTGTGGGATGGCGAGCGGGGAGTGATTGTCGGATCGGGGAACAGGGAGTGATTTCGGGATGGGGGCGCAGGGAGTGATTGTGGGATGGGGGGAGCAGGGAGTGATTGTGGGATGTGGGAGCATGGAGTGATTGCGGGATGGGAATGCAGGGTGTGATTGTGGAATGGGGGAAGCATTGAGTGATTGTGGGATCGGGGAACAGGGAGTGATTGCGGGATGGGAAAGCAGGGAGTGATTGTGGGATGGGGGAAGCAGGGAGTGATTTTGGGATGGGGGAGCAGGGAGTGATTGTGGGATGGGGTAGCAGGGAGTGATTGCGAGATGGGGGAAGCAGGGAGTGATTGCGGGACGCGGGAAGCAGAGAGTGATTGCGAGATGTGGGAAGCAGTGAGTGATTGTGTGATGGGGGGAGCAGGGAGTGATTGCGGAAGGGGGGAGCAGGGAGTGATTGTGGGATGGGGGAGCAGGGAGTGATTGTGGGACCAGTGAGCTGGGAGTGATTGTGGGATGGGGGAAGCAGGGTGTGATTGCGGGATGGGGAAGCAGTGAGTGATTTTGGAATGGGGGAAGCAGGGAATGATTGCGGGATGGGGGAAGCAGGGAGTGATTGTGGGATGGGGGGAGCAGGGAGTGATAGTCGGACGGGGAAGCTGTGAGAGATTGCGGGACGGGAAATCAGGTAGTGATTGTGGGATGGGGGAAGCAGGGAGTGATTGTGGGATGGTGGGAACAGGGAGTGATTGTGAGATTGGGGAGCAGGGAGTGATTGTGGGGTTTCGGGGAGCAGGGAGTGATTGTGGGACGCGGGAGCAGGGAGTGATTGTGGGATGGGGAGCAGGGAGTGATTTCGGGATTGGGGAGCAGGGAGTGATTGTGTGATGGCGGAGCAGGGAGTGATTGTGGGACCGGGGAGCAGGGAGTGATTGTGGGACGGCGGATGCAGTGAGTGATTGCAGGACGGGGGAAGCAGGGAGTGATTGCGAGATGGGGGTAGCAGGGAGTGATTGCGGGATGGGGGAAGCAGGGAATGATTGTGGGATGGGGGAAGCAGGGAGTGATTGTGGGACGTGGAAGCAGTGAGTGATTGCGGGATGGGGAAGCAGGGAGTGATTGCGGGATGGGGGAAGCTGGGAGTGATTGTGGGATGTGGGAGCAGGGAGTTAATGTGGGTTCGGTGGAGCAGGGAGTTATTGTGGGAGGGCGGAGCAGGGAGTGATTGTGGGACGGGGGAGCAGGGAGTGATTGTGGGATGTTGGAGCAGGGAGTGATTGTGGGATGGGGGAGCAGGGAGTGATTGTGGGATGGGGGAGCAGGGAGTGATTGTGGGACCGGTGAGCAAGGAGTGATTGTGGGACGGGGGAAGCAGGGAGTGATTGCGGGATGGGGAATCAGGGAGTGATTGTGGGATGGGTGAGCAGAGCGTGATTGTGGGATGGGGGATCAGGGAGTGATTGCGGTATGGGGAGAACAGAGAGTGATTGCGGGATGGGGGAGCAGGGAGTGATTGCGGGATGGGGGAGCAGGGAGTGATTGTGGGATGGGGGAGCAGGGAGTGATTGTGGGACCGGTGAGCAGGGAGTGATTGTGGGACGGGGGAAGCAGGGAGTGAATGCGGGATGGGGAAGCAGGGAGTGATTGTGGGATGGGGGAAGCTGGGAGTGATTGCGAGATGTGGGAAGCAGGGAGTGATTGTGGGATGTGGGAGCAGGGAGTGATTGCGGGATGGGGAAGCAGGGAGTGATTGTGGGATGGCGAAGCAGGGAGTGATTGTGGGATGGGGGAGCAGAGAGTGATTGTTGGATGGGGGAGCAGGGAGTGATTGCGGTATGGGGGGAACAGAGAGTGATTGCGGGATGGGGGAGCAGGGAGTGATTGTGGGATGGGGGAGCAGGGACTGAATATGGGACGGGGGAGAAGGGAGTGATTGTGGGATGGGGGAGCAGGGAGTGATTGTGGGACGGGGGTGCAGAGACTGATTGTGGGACGGGGGAGCAGGGAGTGATTGCGTTACGGAGGAGCGGGGAGTTATTGTGGGATGGGGGAGCAGGGAATGATTGTGGGACGGTGAAGCTGGTAGTGATTCCGGGAGGGGGAGGCAGGGTGTGATTTTGGGAGGGGGGTGCAGGGAGTGATTGAGGGATGGGGGAGCAGGGAGTGATTCTGTGATGGGGGAGCAGGGAGTGATTGCGGGATGGGGGAAGCAGGGAGTGATTGCGGGATGGGGAAGCAGTGAGTGATTGTGGGATGGGGGAAGCAGGGAGTGATTGCAAGATGGGGGAAGCAGGGAGTGATTGCAAGATGGGGGAAGCAGGGAGTTATTGCGGGATTGCGGAAGCAGGGAGTGATTGTGGGACGGGGGAAGCAGGGAGTGATTGCGAGATGGGGAAAGCAGGGAGTGATTGCGGGAAGGGGGAAGCAGGGAATGATTGCGGGATGGGGGAAGCATGGAGTGATTGTGGGATGGGGGGAGCAGTGCGTTATTGTGGGACGGTGGAGCAGGGAGTGATTGCGGGATGGGGAAGCAGGGAGTGATTGCGGGATGGGGGCAGCAGGGAGTGATTGTGGGATGGGGGGAACAGGGAGTGATTATGGGATGGGGGAGCAGAGAGTGATTGCGGGATGGGGGAAGCCGGGTGTAATTGTGGGACAGGGAAGCAGGGAGTGATTACGCGGGATTGGGGAGCAGGGCGTGATTGTGGGATGGGGGGAGCAGGGAATGATTGCGGGATGGGGAAGCATGGAGTGATTGTGGGATGGGGGAAGCAGGGAGTGATTGCGCGATGGGGGCTGCAGGGAGTGATTGCGGGATGGGGGAAGCAGGGAGTGATTGTGGGATGGGGGAGCAGGGAGTGATTGTGGGATGGGGGATGCAGGGAGTGATTGTGGGATGGGGGGAGGAGGGAGTGATTGTGGGATGGGGGAGCAGGGAGTGATTGCGGGATTGGAAAGCAGGGTGTGTTTGTGGGATGGGGGAAGCAGGGAGTGATTCCGGGACGTGGGAGCAGGGAGTGATTACGCGGGACGGGGAATCAGGGAGTGATTGTGGGATGGGGCAAGCAGGGAGTGATTGTGGGATGGGGGAGCAGGGAGTGATTGTGGGATGAGGGAGCTGGGAGTGATTGCGGGATGGGAAAGCAGGGAGTGATTGTGGGATGGGGGATTCAGGGAGTGATTGTTGGATGTGGGAGCAGCGAGTGATTGCGGGATGGGAAATCAGGGAGTGATTGTGGGATGGGGGAAGCAGGGAGTGATTACGTGGCACTGGGTAGCAGGGAGTGATTGCGGGACGGGGTAAGCAGGGAGTGATTGTGGATGGGGAAGCAGGGAGTGATTGAGGGATGGGGTAAGGAGGGAGTGATTGCGAGATGGTGGAAGCCGAGAGTGATTGTGGGATGGGGGAAGCAGGGAGTGATTGTGGGTTGGTGGAGCAGGGAGTGATTGTGCGATGGGGGAGCAGGGTGTGATTGTGGAATGGGAAAGCAGCGAGTGATTGTGGGATGGGGGGAGCAGGGAGTGATTGTGGGATGGGGAGCAGGGAGTGATTGCGGGATGGGAAAGCAGGGAGTGATTCCGGAGGCGGATGCAGGGAGTGATTACGCGGGACGAATCAGGGAGTGAGTGCTGTGGGAGGATTGGAGCAGAGAGGACAGTGTTCCCTCCATATATTAGGTAGACTGTGCTGATTGAATGTGTATCATTGGTCTGACTCTTGTAGCTAATTAGCCTCAGTGATGCACTCGCTCCTTCTCTGGCAGGCTCTGCACTGTAGCACTGGAGCATCTCAGTCCAACAGCGAAGAGCGCAGGCTTCGATGTCAAGGCCCTTCGAGCATTCCGGGTATTGAGACCGCTACGTCTGGTATCAGGTGTTCCCAGTAAGTGCATTAGAGTCACTTTTTTTCTAGAAAAGTAATTTTAGTGACTGTTTATTCAGGGTATGGGTCATAAGATCATAAGAAATAGGAGCAGAAGTAGGCCATCTGGCTGCTTAAATCTGCTGCACCATTCAATATGATCTTGGCTGATCTGACTGTAACCTTAATTGCACTTTCCTGTCTGCCCCCCATAACCTTCAACTCTCTGGTAGATCAAAAATCTGTCTAACTCAGTTTTGAAAATATTCAATGACCCAGCCACTACTGCTCTCTGCGGAAGAAAATTCCAAAGATTAACGACCCCCTGAGAGAAGAAATTCCACCTCATCTCCATCTTAAGTGGGAGACCCTTTTTTTGAGACTAGTCCTGAGTTCATGATACCCCACAAGGGGAAACACCCTCTTAGCATCCATCTTGTCAAACCAGGTCAGAATCTATGTGACACATTTGTCAGAATGTTTTAATAATCTCACCTCTTATTCTAAATTTGAATGAGTATAGGCCCAACATGCTTAACCTTTCCTCATAAGATAATGCCTTCATCCCAGAAATCAGCCTCGTGTACCATCTCTGAACTGCTTCCACTCTAAGTATATGTCTCCTTAAGTAAGGACCCCAGGTGCAGTCTCACCAATGCCCTGTACAGTTGTAGCAAGGCTTTTATACTTACAATAAAAGCCAACATTCCATTTGCCTTCCTAATTCCTTACTGTACCCATGTGTTAAAATTTTCCGATTCCTGTACAAGGACACCCAGATCCCTCCGTATGGCAGCAATCTGCTGCCTCGCTCCATTTAAATAATATTCTGTTTTTTTTTATCCTTCCCGACAAAGTGGACAACCTCATATTTTTCCACATTATACTCCACCTTCCGCATCTTTGCCTAGTCATTTAGCCTAGCGATATCCTTTTACAGACTCTTGTGGTGGAATATTCTGGCTCCGTCGCAGCCGGGGGGAGGTGTCGGAAAATGTGGCGAGCCATTCAAAAGTCCATTGAGTTCGGCAGGATGGACAATCCCACCAATGGAAGGGGCTGGAAAAGTCTGACCCTTGTATTCTCCTCACAACTTGCTTTCCTACTTATCTTTGTATGGTCAGCAAATTTGGCTACCGTACACTCATCCAAGTCAGTAATATAGATTGTAAATAGTTGAAGCTCCAATACTAAATGCCTGTGGCACTCCACTAGTTACAATTTGCTAACTTGAAAATGACCCATTTATCCTGACTCTCTGTTTCCTGTTAGGTAGCCAGTCATCTATCCTTGCTGATATATTATCCCTAACACCATGAATTCTTATCTTGTGCAGTAACCTTTTATGTGACACCTTATTTTGGAAATCCAAATACACTACATCTATTGGCTCCCCTTTATCCACCCTGCTTGTTATATCCTCAAAAGAAGTTGAATAAATCTGTCAAACATAATTTCCCTTTCACAAAATGATGTTGGCTCTGCCTGATTGTATTCCAATTTTCTAGGCAGCCTGCTACTACTTCCTTAATAATTGATTCCAGTGTTTTCCCAAAGATAAAGATTTGGCCAACTGACCTATAGTTTCCTGCTTTCTGTCTATCTTCTTTCTTGAATAGAGCTGTTTCATTGGTGGCTTTCCAACCCACTGGGACCTTTCCAGAATCTAGGGAATTTTCGAAGGTTACAACCAATGCATCCACTACCTCTGCAGCCATTTCCTTTAGGACCCTAGGATGCAGGCCAGCAGGTCTAGGTGACTTATCAGCTATAATCCCCATTAGTTTTCCCAGTGCTTTTTCTCTAGTGACAGTGATTGTTTTAAGCTCCACCCTCTCTTTTGCCTCTTGATTTTCTACTATTCTTGGGATGCTTTTTGTGTCTTCTACTGTGAAGACAATTACAAAATACTTGTTCAAAGTCTCTGACATTTCTTTATTTCCTGTTATTAACTCCCCAGTCTCACCCTTTCAGGGGCTAACACTTACTTTAGCTACTCTTTTCATTTTTATATACTGTAAAAGTTTTTACTGCCTGTTTTTACATCTGTGGCTAACTAAGGAAGTTAAAGATGGCATCAATTTGAAAGAAGAGGCGTATATTGCTCCAAAAATTAGTGGTAAGTCTGAAGATTGGGAAAATTTTAGAAACCAGCAAAGGGCAACTGAATAAAAAGATACAAGAGTGTGAGAGAAAACTAGCAAGAATTATAAAAACAGACAATAGAAGACACAAAAACCATTCCAAGAGGTCATAGCTTCTTTCTTTCTCAATCTTTGACAAGACTTATGAAATATCTCCTTAAAATGTCTGCCACTGCTTATGTACTATCTTACCTTTTACATATTTTCCCAGACCACTTTAGCCAACTTTGTCTTCATATATTTGTTTAACTTTAAGACACTAATTTCAGACCCAAAATTCTCATAGTCAAACTGAATATGAAATCCCATCCCATCCTAGGGCTTCAATTATTTACTATCTATATTAATGACTTGGAGGAGGGGGCAGATTATACAAAAATAGGTGGGAGGATATGTTGTGAGGAGGACATAAGGAATCTACAAGGAGATAAAGATAGGTTGAATGAGTTGCCAAAAACTTCGCAGCTGGAGTTTAATGTAGGAAAGTATGAGGTCATGCACTTTGGTAGGAAGAATCAAAAGGCAGACTATTATTTAAGTGAGAGAGACTCCAAAGGAGTGCAGCACAGAGGGATCTGGGTGTTCTTGTGCATGAAACACAAAGTTAGCATGCAGGTGCAGTAAGTAATTAAGAAAGCAAATGGAATTTTGGCCTGTGTTGCTAGGACTTTGGAGTTTAAAAGTAGGGAAGTCTTGTTACAACTGTACAGGTCGTTGGTGAGGCTGTACTCGGAGTACCATGTACAGTTTTAGTCCCTGTATTTAAGAAAGGATATACTGGCATTGGAGGCAGTTCAAAAGAGATTCACTAGGCTGATTCCTGGGATGAAGGTGTTGAAATATCAAAAACAGCTAAACAGGTTAGAGGAATGAGGGTTGATCTTTTTGAAACGTGCAAGGTTCTGAGGGGTCTTGACAGGGTAGATGTTGAGATGATGTTTCCGCTAGTGGGAGAGTCTCGAGCTGGGGGACATCGTTACAGAATAAGGGGGCACTCATTTAAAACTGAGATGCAAAGGAATTTCTTCTCTCAGAGGGTAGTGAATGTCTGGAATTCTTTACATCAGAGACTTGTGGAGGCAGATCACTGAAAGTATTTAACGAGGAGGTAGATATATTTTTGAAATATCGGGGAGTTGATGATTATGAGGAGCTGGCATGAAAG
Source organism: Carcharodon carcharias (assembly GCF_017639515.1). NCBI lineage: Eukaryota > Metazoa > Chordata > Chondrichthyes > Lamniformes > Lamnidae > Carcharodon > Carcharodon carcharias. Next base: position 70,168,131 of record NC_054475.1, read on the forward strand.
AGGAGTTGAGGCCTGGGGCAGATCAGCCATAATCTTATTGAATGGCGGGGCAGGCTTGAGGAGCTGAATGGCCTACCCCTGCTTCTATTTCTTTATGTTCTTATGTTATGATCACTCTTACCCAGAGGATCATTTATTATACTTCTTTAATTAATTACACATTACCAGGTCTAAAATGGCCTATTCCCTGGTAGGTTTCAGAGCGTCTCTTTTGAAGAAGCTGTCCTGAATACCTTCTATGAACTTATTCTGAAGGCTACCTTTGCCAATTTGATTTGTCCAATCTATATGAAGATTAAAACTGCCCACGATTATTGCAGTATTTTTCCTGGTAGCCCCTGTTATTTCTTGATTCATACTCTGTCCTGCTGTGTAGCTGCTGTTAGGGTGCCTATAAATTACTCCCAATTCTTTCCTTTGCTATATCTGATGTTATGCCCTGATCTACCAAGCCAAGATAATTTCTCACTACTGCACTGATCATCTTTTATAACAGAGGTACCCGACCTCCCTTTCTTTCTTCATATCCTTCTAAAATTTCAAATACTCTACTTACTGTGTAACCTCATAGAGGCACTGTTCCCTATGAAAAGCAAAGGACCCAGCACCTTTGAACCTCACTGAAAACAGTCTTCCAGTCAAAAAAATACCTGCTGACCATTACACTTTGCATCCTGTGTCTGGGCCAGTTTTGAATCCAAACTTAGATCCCATGTGCTCTTACTTTTCTGATTAGTCTGTCATTTGGGACTTTATCAAAAGCCTTATTAAAACTCATGTCGACAACATCAAATCTTCATCCTTGTTACTGCTGCAAAAAAATTCAGCCATGTTTGGCAGTCATGACCGTTCTGTCAGAGATCCATACCAACTGTCCTTGATTAATATATACCTTTCTCAATGCTGATTTACACTGCCCCTCAGAATTTGTTTCAGTGATTTCCCACCCTCAAGGTCAGGCTGGCTGACCCTTAATTATTTGGTCTATCCCGTCCTCGCATTTTAAGCAATGGTATAATATTAGCTGTCCTTCAGTCCTCTGGCATCATGCCTCAAGCCAGGGAGGATTGGAAAGTGATAGTCACAACCTCCACTACTTTTTCTTTGTTTCTCTTAGCAGCCTAGGATATATTTGATCCAGGCCTGATATCCACTTTCAAAGATGCTAAACTCCTTAATATTTCTTTACTCACAATGTTTACTCCATCCAATATGTCACACTGCTCCTCCTTAACTATAAAGTCTCAATTGTTGCTTCTTTTGTGAAAATAAATGCAAAGTATTCATTAAGAAATGTGCCCATGTCTTCTGCCTCCACACACAAGTTACCTTTTTAGTCTGTAATTGGCCCTATTCTTTCCTTAGTTATCTTCTTGTTCTCTATGTATTTATAAACTATCTTTTGAGTTTTTCTTGATTTTACTTGCCAATATTTTTGATGCCCCCCAGTTGCTTTTTTAAATTTCATTTTCCATATTCTTCTCAGCTTTCTGGAGTTTTGAGCTCTTGGCATTTGTCATAAGCTTACTTTATTCCCCTTATCCGACTCAATATGTTCTTGTCATCTTGCAGGTGGGGTGGGATGCGGTGTTGGGTCTAGATTTGGGAGCCCCACCCTTTTTCTTTATGGGAGCGTATTTGTTCTGAATCCTCTCTATCTCATTGAATACCTCTCACTGCTCTGACACTGATTTCCTTCAAGTAGCTGCTTCCAGTCCATTTTACCAAATCGCATCTTAACTTAGCAAAATTGTTCTTTCCCCAATTTAAAACTTTTCCTTCTGGTCAATCATTATCCTTTTCCATAAACACTCTAAATCTAACTGAATTCTGATCACTAACATTAAAACACTGTCCTCTTCCACCTGCCTAGTTTCATTTCCTAAAACTAGCCCCAGAACTGCCCTCTCTCTTGTTGGGCTTACTGCGCAATGGCTAAAATAGTTCTCCTGAATGAATTTTAAGAATTCTCTATACTGAATTTATTCCGGTTAATATTAGGGTAGTTGAACCCCCCACTATTATGGCTCAATTGTTTCAACACTTCTTTGAGATTTGTCTGCACATTTACTCTTCTATCTCCCTGTATAGAACAACCCCAGCAGTGTGATTGTTCCTTTTCTGTTCCTCAGTTCAACCCATATGGCCTCATTTGATGCTCCATGTAGGACCTTATCCCTTCTCATAGCTGTGATTGTTTCTTTAACTAAAATTGTGACCTCCCCTACATTTTATAGCCCCTCTCTATCCCATTTGAAAACTGTTATGATGTGGCAGATGATGTGTGCCAGGTGGACCCAAACCCACAAGGGAAACTTGGTCACACTATCACAATGGTTTTGCAATTTGTATTTATTGCAAGAATATGTGTGCACTGAACTCAGAGGTACTGAGTCCACCAAGGCCTTTAGAGATTTAAAAAATTGAATTAAAATATTTATGAACAAAATTAAAGGTTTCAAGCACATACATAAGACTACAATTACTTACTACTATAATGACTCTTAAAATTCCTAATTAACCTGACTCCCAGTTACAGCCCCTTTAAAGCAACAGTCCAAAATAGATTTTAGATTTAAAACAGAACCAGCAAGTTAACAGAATACCCATGTGACAATGGAAATCCAAATGGCTTTTCCCCAACCTCAGTTTAGTTTTATAATACTTATGCACAAATGGCTGGAGGCTTCATTAAAGCTATTTCACACACTCCTGTTAGATCTTACATGGCTTTTCAACACATAGCTTTTCATTCTCCTTTATATATGTTTCTCTCTTTTTAATGTGTAAATTCTATTGTTCCATTTTTCTTTGAAACTGTATCTTACTCATAATATTGGCAACATGAAAATTTTTATATTATCAGTAGCCTTTGGGAAAAATAAACACACACCTTAGCCTTGCTCATCTGGCTAGTTGTAAACAGACTAAAATCTAAATCCCTTCATTTAACTAAAAATGCAAATTCCCTTCACACCTTACATGCTAAACCAGCATCCCTGTTTACTCATTAGCATGTCAAGCACCTAGCTTCATTTGATGATTTCAACCTTACAATCTACTTGACTCCAAATGTAATTAAATCACATAGACAGATCCCACTATACTTACCCCATAAACCTACTTCACAATAAACAAGAAAAATATCATGAAAATGATTATACTTTCATCACAAAATCCTGTAACCAAAAATGTTGAGCTGCCAAGCCTGTCCTTCTTTAAGCCATGTTTCAATAAGAGCTAGACACCTTGCTTTGAAGTGCATACCATTCATCACTGAACAACTGCTTTTGTTGTCTATTTTCTAGCCTTTGTTTTCTCTGCTTTTCATGCTTGCTTATTAATTTCCTGCCTTCCATTTGCAGCTTTGCTTCTCTTCCTTCTGAATCTGTGCTCAGGCTCCAATTCCCCTGCTGAGCTAATGTAAACCCTCTCCAACAGCACTGACAAACCTCCCGCCTTGAAAATGGTCCTGCCCCCTATGTGCTGAAACCCGTCTGGCTTGTACAGGTCCCACCTCTCCCAATGCCCCAGGAATCCATAGTCCTCTCTCCTGCACCATGCTAACTCAACCTTAGCTATGTCTACTATGCAGTGTCTTGTTGAAGGCCTTTTGAAAATCCAAATAAATTACATTATTCAATTCTGCTTGTCTGCCCTTTATGTTGCTGCAAATAAATCAGTGAATTTGATCAAGTATGATCTTTGTTTTTGAAATCTGGGCTCACCAGTCCTTATTATATTTTTGGTTTCTACTACACCTTTGAGTAAAAATTCCATTATCTTTCCTACCACTGATATTAAACACTGACTTGTTCCGTCTCCCTTTTTAAATATAGGAATCAGATGGGTTGTCTCAGTCCTATGGCACTTTTCCTTTTTTGAATGATTTTTCTTGTATGTGTAATAGTACCTCTGCTGTCTCTTCCAAAATTTCCTTTTGTATGTATGGATTTCATTCTCTAAAAGTGTGACTAGTTTATCAATTCACTCCTCACTTTCTAACTTAAATTCCTTTTTTTGACCTCTTTTTCTAATGGCACATGCACCTTGTTAGTCTTTCTGGTAAATGCTGAAGCAAAGTAACTATTCAATATGTCTGTCAATTTGCTGTCATTACCTGTGAATTTATCATGTGTATCCCCCTCTTTGTGACAATAACCTGATTTTTCTTTTGTTGTTTATGTGGCTGTAGAATACATTACTATTTCATTTTATATTCCCTAATAATTTAACTTGAGTATTACTGAAAAAAGAGACATGTCGAAGCTTTTGTCTTGTACTCAGCAGGACACTTTACAAGAATACAAATAAAAGGGCAAAACAACAAATTATACTAAATAATCTACAGTTGTGCTAACAATTATGCTGACAACCAATTTAAGATTGTCAGTTGGGCTCGCAGTATTGTGCATGTGCGTGTACTGGAAGCTACATATATTAATACACAAGGCCCTGTTGATTGCAAACGGAAAGAACATGTACACATATTGCGCCTGTTTCAGCTAAACAAGCTGACTCATTCCTCAAGGCAATGCCTTGACCAATCAGGGTCAAGCTGCCAGGTTTAAATTTCAAACAATGCTTGGCAATTAACTATCAGCCACCATCACTGGTGCATTCTCTGTGGCAATGCCTCTACCAATCAGTCCACTTGTCAGCCAATCAGCACTCTCTTATATTGGTATTCTTGTGAAGCATTTTAAATATTTCCCACTGCAGCTCTCTTTGTCAATTTTTTTTACCCAAGTTTATCTTTCATACTTCCATTTTCTTCCCCTCAAAATTAGCATTTCTCCAGACTATTACTTCGGTTTTTCTCTGTCTTATGTCTTTATCAATCATTTCTTAAAATATTATGTTATGATTGCTTTTGTCTATTGTTCAGCTATTCTTGGTTCTCTTGGTTACAATGGTTCTTTTCCTATTCCTAGATCCAACAGTGATACATCTCTGGTCTCAACTCCATGTACCCCTTTCCCTATCTCTTATCCCCAGTTTATTTGGCGGTAGTTGAAACCTTTACTCATTTTAAAAATGTGCTTACTTTCTTTTTACTGTTTTCTCTTCCCTTATCTCAATTGTTGTGATCAATCCCTTCTTATCCTTTCTCTCAATCCATGCGAATTCTTTTCTTTCTATTGTTGGTTATATTTCTTTCTACTATTGCCATTATGTTATATCAAATTTTTCAAAAAATTATTTATTCATGCGATGTGGGAGTTGCTGGCTAGTCCAGCGTTTAGTTCCCTTGAAATAGTGTAGCTGCATCACTTCTATTCATACCTCCATTTCCTTTCCAAATACATCAGAGTATTTTACTGCCTCTTCTTTATGTAGCCATGTTTCAGTTATGCCGACTACATCTGATACCTCGCTGAGAATTACAGCCTCCAGTTACTCTGTCTTGACTCTGAAGCCATATACATTGATGAACAAGCAATTAGAATTCATTTTTGTCAATCATTCCCTTCACTTTACTTTTAACACGTTGAATGTGTTTTATTACTCTGTTTCTTCCTTAACTGTTACCTGCTCCTGACCTTGGCCTGACCTTTATTCTCATCCTTTATGTCTTTTATTTTCCATTTGTGTGTTATTTTCATTAGGTCCATCCCCTCATTTTACTAGTTCAAAATCCCAGCCATAAGCCATATTCATCCTTTCTGTTAGGACACTTATCCCATTCCAGTTCAGGTGGAACCCATCTCAACACCTTATCCCAGTGTCCCATTATGTTATGATCACCATTGTCTAGCTTTTTCCCTATGTTTAGTTCTCTAATGTGCATTGGTTCCTTATGACTTGCTTGGTCTAGAAATGAACCCCCTTTCATTTCCAGAACCTGAAGCCCCCTGCCTCCTTACGATATCAGCCTTTCAACCAGACATTTGCTTTCCTGATCTTCCTACTCCTACCCCAGTTCTCACATAAAATAGATAGAAATTCTGAGATTACGACCAGGGAAGTCCTGTTTTTAACTTGGTTCCTTACTTCTGATATTTTCTTAGCAGGAATCTTCCCTTTTCTTCCCCATGGATCACAACAACAAGGTTTTCCACTTCCCTTTGTAAGTTCCCCTACAGTTGCTCTGATATAACCTTTGCACCATGTCAGTAACATACACTTCTGGACTCTGTCACGACTGCAGAGGATGCTATTTATTGCTTTAATTAGCATATTCTTTATGACTACCTTCTGTTTCTGCTCCTTCCCTCAGTACCCCCAGGCCTCAGATTATCCATTAGGTTACACCCACCAACAACAAAAAAAACGCGAGGTCAGCTGTCAAAACTCAGTCCGAGCTCCACTGCCGTTATTGCTGCCCTGGAGCTCGCGACTTTGGGAAGCCCTGAATTAGGATTTCAGTTCACACACCTGTCTGCCAACCAAACTGAAAACAAATAATTTAATCACTATTTCATTGCTATTTTTTAGACTTTGCTGTGTGCATATTTGAGCTGTGTTTCCAACATTAGAACAGTGATCTCACTTCAAGTTTACTTAATTAACTGTAAAGTGCTTTTTGTGAAATGCTTTATAACTGCAAGATCTTTCTGACTCCCAGTGACCATGTCCTATTTGTAAGAATACGATGAAGTGTTAATGAGGCTGATGATTGTGAGGTGGACCATGCTGAGTACTTACTGATCTCTGTTCAGGTTTACAGGTGGTGCTGAACTCGATAATCAAGGCCATGGTCCCTTTGCTGCACATCGCACTGCTGGTCCTCTTCATGATCATCATCTATGCCATCATTGGATTGGAGCTGTTCATGGGCAAAATGCACAAGACGTGTTTTTACACTGCCACAGGTACAGTGTGAACATAGCCAGTTACGCACCCAGACGGTATGAACACGCACCCGGGCAGTGAGTATACAACGTAAACATACACCCGAGTGGCATGAACACAGCATGAACTCAGACCCGGACAGCGTAAACATAGTATGAATGCACACCTGGACGGCGTGAACAGGGCGTGGCACAAGCCTGGACAGCGTGAATGGACACACATGCACAGACAGACAGTGTGACCACAATATGAAAATATGCAGGTACAGTGTAAACACTCAAACAGACAGCATAAAGATGCACACACGCATGGCATGTGTGAGCACGCATGCGTGAATGCACGGAATGTGTGAATGCACACGCATGCACACACAGACACGCGGAATGAGTGAACAAACACATACAGAATGTATGAACACGCAAACACGCAGAATGTAAAAACACACACACATACAATGTGTGAACACACACATGCAGAATGTATAAACACACCCGGAGAACGTGTAAACACAAACACATACACAGACACAAAAACACACACATGCAGAATGTGTGAATACAAACACGCACATGTAGAATGTGTAAACACACAGAAGCAGAAGGTGTGAACACATATGCACGCGGAATGTGCACACACACATAAACATGCGAAATGTGTACACACACACATGCGGAATGTGTGCACACAAATGTGGAATGTGTGAATGCACACACATGCAAAATGTGTGAACACAAATACACAAAATGTGTGAACGCAAACATATGCACACAAACATGCATGCAGAATGTGTGAGCACAAATACACAAACGCAGAATGTGTGAACACACACACGCAGAATGTGTGAACACAAACACATGCAGAATGTGTGAACACAAACACACGCAGAATGTGTGAACACACACACGCAGAATGTGTGAACCCAAACAGACACAGAATGTGTGAACACACACACGCGCAGAATGTGTGAATGCACACACACGCAGAATGTGTAAACACACCCACAGGCAGAATGTGAGAACACACACACACGCAGAATGTGTGAACACACACACATGCAGAATGTGTGAACACACGCACGCAGAATGTGTGAACACATGCACGCAGAATGTGTGAACACACACACAAATGCAGAATGAGTGAACACACACACACGCATATTGTGTGAATACACACACACGCATATTGTGAGAACACACACACATACAGAATGTGTGAACACACACACACGCAGAATGTGAGAACACACACACGCAGAATGTGAGAACACACACACATGCAGAATGTGAGAACACACACACGCAGAATGTGTGAACACACACATGCAGCATGTGAGAACACACACACACACGCAGTATGTGAGAACACTCTCACATGCAGAATGTGAGAACACACTCGCAGAATGTGAGAACACACACACACGCAGTAGGTGAGAACACACACACGCAGAATGTGAGAACACACACACACGCAGAATATGTGAACAGACACACATGCAGAATGTGTGAACAGACACACACACAGAATGTGTGAGCACATACACACGCAGAATGTGAGAACACGCACACGCAGACAGTGTGGACACGCACAGGCAGCATGTGTGAACACAAACACACAGAATGTGTGAACACACCCACGCAGAATATGTGAACGGACACACACACGTAGAATGTGAGAACACACACACACGCAGAATATGTGAACACAAACAGACGCAGAATGTGAGAACACACACGCAGATGGTGAGAACACAAACACACGCTGAATGTGAGAACACACACACACGCAGAATGTGAGAACACACACACATGCAGAAGGTGTGAACACACACACATACATGCAGAATGTGTGAACATACACACACGCAGAATGTGTGAACACACACATGCAGAGTGTGAGAACACACACACGCAGAATGTGTGAACACACACGCAGAATGTGTGAAGACACACACGCAGAATGTGTGAAGACACACGCAGAATGTGTGAAGACACACACGCAGAATGTGTGAACACACACACACACATGCAGAATGTGTGAACACACACGCAGAATGTGTGAACACACACAAGCAGAATGTGTGAACACACACACAGAATGTGTGAACACACACACACTCGCAGAATGTGTGAACACACAAACAAATGCAGAATGTGTGAACACACACACGCATATTGTGTGAACACACACACGCAGAATGTGTGAACACACATGCAGAATTCGTGAACACACACAAGCAGAATGTGTGAACACACACACATGCAGAATGTGTGAACACACACACACGCAGAATGTGTGAACACACACACACATGCAGTATGTGTGAACACACCCACAAATGCAGAATGTGTGAACACACACACGCAGAACGTGTGAAAACACACACACGCAGAACGTGTGAACACAACACACGCAGAATGTGTGAACACACACACACGCAGAATGTGTGAACACACACACACGCAGAATGTGTGAACACACAAATGCAGCATGTGAGAACACAGACACATGCAGTATGTGAGAACACACTCACATGCAGAATGTGAGAACACACACACGCAGAATGTGAGAACACACACACACGCAGAATATGTGAACAGACACACATGCAGAATGTGTGAACAGACACACACGCAGAATGTGTGAGCACACACACACGCAGAATGTGAGAACACGCACACGCAGACTGTGTGAACACTCACAGGCAGAATGTGTGAACACACACACACAAAATGTGTGAACACACACCCACGCAGAATATGTGAACACACACACACACGTAGAATGTGAGAACACACACACACGCAGAATGTGTGAACGACACACACGCGTGCAGAATGTGTGAACACACACGCAGAATGTGTGAACACACACACACGCAGAATGTGAGAACACACACACAGGCAGAAGGTGAGAACACACACACACGCAGAATGTGAGAACACACGCAGAATGTGTGAACAGACACACATGTAGAATGTGTGAACCACACACACGCGCGCAGAATGTATGAACACACACGCAGAATGTGTGAACACACACACGCAGAATGTGAGAACACACACACAGGCAGAAGGTGAGAACACACACACACGCAGAATGTGAGAACAAACACGCAGAATGTGTGAACAGACACACAAGCAGAATGTGTGAACAGAAACACACGCAGAATGTGTGAGCACACACACGCAGAATGTGAGAACACGCACACGCAGAATGTGTGAACACTCACAGGCAGAATGTGTGAACACACACACACACAATGTGTGAACACACACCCACGCGGAATATGTGAACACACACACACACACATAGAATGTGAGAACACACACACGCAGAATGTGTGAACACACACACATACATGCAGAATGTGTGAACCACACACACGCGTGCAGAATGTGTGAACACACACGCAGAATGTGTGAACACACACACGCAAAATTTGAGAACACACACACAGGCAGAAGGTGAGAACACACACACACAGAATGTGAGAACACACACTCAGAATGTGTGAACAGACACACATGCAGAATGTGAGAACACACACCCATGCAGAATGTGTGAGCACACACACACGCAGAATGTGAGAACACGCACACGCAGACTGTGTGAACACGCACAGGCAAAATGTGTGAACACACACGCGGAATGTGTGAACACACAAACGCGGAATGTGTGAACACGCACACGCAGAATGTGTGAACACACACGCAGAATGTGTGAACACGCACACACTCAGAATATGTGAACACAAACCGACGTAGAATGTGAGAACACACACACACGCAGATTGTGAGAACACACACACACGCAGAATGTAAGAACACAGACACGCAGAACGTGTGAAAACACACACACGCAGAACGTGTGAACACAACACACGCAGAATGTGTGAACAAACACACGCAGAATGTGTGAACACAAACATGCAGAGTGTGAGAACACACACACACAGAATGTGTGAAGACACACGCAGAATGTGTGAAGACACACGCAGAATGTGTGAAGACACACACGCAGAATGTGTGAACACACGCAGAATGTATGAACACACATGCAGAATCTGTGAACACACACACACGCAGAATGTGTGAACACACGCAGAATGTGAACACAAACATGCAGAATGTGTGAACACACACATGCAGAATGTGTGAACACACAGATACGCAGAATGTGTGAACACACACACATGCGGAATGTGTGAACACACACACGCAGAATGTGTGAACACACACGCAGAATGTGTGAACACACACGCATATTGTGTGAACACACACATGCAGAATGTGTGAACACAGACGCAGAATGTGTGAACACACATGCAGAATGTGTGAACACACACACACGCAGAATGTGTGAACACACACACATACAGAATGTGTGAACACACACACACGCAGAATGTGAGAAAACACACACAGGCAGAAGGTGAGAACACACACACGCAGAATGTGAGAACACACACGCAGAATGTGTGAACAGACACACATGCAGAATGTGTGAACAGACACACACGCAGAATGTGTGAGCACGCACACACGCGGAATGTGAGAACACGCACACGCAGACTGTGTGAACACACACATGCAGCATGTGAGAACACACACACACACGCAGTATGTGAGAACACTCTCACATGCAGAATGTGAGAACACACTCGCAGAATGTGAGAACACACACACACGCAGTAGGTGAGAACACACACACGCAGAATGTGAGAACACACACACACGCAGAATATGTGAACAGACACACATGCAGAATGTGTGAACAGACACACACACAGAATGTGTGAGCACATACACACGCAGAATGTGAGAACACGCACACGCAGACTGTGTGGACACGCACAGGCAGAATGTGTGAACACAAACACACAGAATGTGTGAACACACCCACGCAGAATATGTGAACGGACACACACACGTAGAATGTGAGAACACACACACACGCAGAATATGTGAACACAAACAGACGAAGAATGTGAGAACACACACGCAGATGGTGAGAACACAAACACACGCTGAATGTGAGAACACACACACACGCAGAATGTGAGAACACACACACATGCAGAAGGTGTGAACACACACACATACATGCAGAATGTGTGAACATACACACACGCAGAATGTGTGAACACACACATGCAGAGTGTGAGAACACACACACGCAGAATGTGTGAACACACACGCAGAATGTGTGAAGATACACGCAGAATGTGTGAAGACACACACGCAGAATGTGTGAAGACACACGCAGAATGTGTGAAGACACACACGCAGAATGTGTGAACACACACACACATGCAGAATGTGTGAACACACACGCAGAATGTGTGAACACACACAAGCAGAATGTGTGAACACACACACAGAATGTGTGAACACACACACACTCGCAGAATGTGTGAACACACAAACAAATGCAGAATGTGTGAACACACACACGCATATTGTGTGAACACACACACGCAGAATGTGTGAACACACATGCAGAATTCGTGAACACACACAAGCAGAATGTGTGAACACACACACATGCAGAATGTGTGAACACACACACACGCAGAATGTGTGAACACACACACACATGCAGTATGTGTGAACACACCCACAAATGCAGAATGTGTGAACACACACACGCAGAACGTGTGAAAACACACACACGCAGAACGTGTGAACACAACACACGCAGAATGTGTGAACACACACACACGCAGAATGTGTGAACACACACACACGCAGAATGTGTGAACACACAAATGCAGCATGTGAGAACACAGACACATGCAGTATGTGAGAACACACTCACATGCAGAATGTGAGAACACACACACGCAGAATGTGAGAACACACACACACGCAGAATATGTGAACAGACACACATGCAGAATGTGTGAACAGACACACACGCAGAATGTGTGAGCACACACACACGCAGAATGTGTGAATGCACACACACGCAGAATGTGTAAACACACCCACAGGCAGAATGTGAGAACACACACACACGCAGAATGTGTGAACACACACACATGCAGAATGTGTGAACACACGCACGCAGAATGTGTGAACACATGCACGCAGAATGTGTGAACACACACACAAATGCAGAATGAGTGAACACACACACACGCATATTGTGTGAATACACACACACGCATATTGTGAGAACACACACACATACAGAATGTGTGAACACACACACACGCAGAATGTGAGAACACACACACGCAGAATGTGAGAACACACACACATGCAGAATGTGAGAACACACACACGCAGAATGTGTGAACACACACATGCAGCATGTGAGAACACACACACACACGCAGTATGTGAGAACACTCTCACATGCAGAATGTGAGAACACACTCGCAGAATGTGAGAACACACACACACGCAGTAGGTGAGAACACACACACGCAGAATGTGAGAACACACACACACGCAGAATATGTGAACAGACACACATGCAGAATGTGTGAACAGACACACACACAGAATGTGTGAGCACATACACACGCAGAATGTGAGAACACGCACACGCAGACAGTGTGGACACGCACAGGCAGCATGTGTGAACACAAACACACAGAATGTGTGAACACACCCACGCAGAATATGTGAACGGACACACACACGTAGAATGTGAGAACACACACACACGCAGAATATGTGAACACAAACAGACGCAGAATGTGAGAACACACACGCAGATGGTGAGAACACAAACACACGCTGAATGTGAGAACACACACACACGCAGAATGTGAGAACACACACACATGCAGAAGGTGTGAACACACACACATACATGCAGAATGTGTGAACATACACACACGCAGAATGTGTGAACACACACATGCAGAGTGTGAGAACACACACACGCAGAATGTGTGAACACACACGCAGAATGTGTGAAGACACACACGCAGAATGTGTGAAGACACACGCAGAATGTGTGAAGACACACACGCAGAATGTGTGAACACACACACACACATGCAGAATGTGTGAACACACACGCAGAATGTGTGAACACACACAAGCAGAATGTGTGAACACACACACAGAATGTGTGAACACACACACACTCGCAGAATGTGTGAACACACAAACAAATGCAGAATGTGTGAACACACACACGCATATTGTGTGAACACACACACGCAGAATGTGTGAACACACATGCAGAATTCGTGAACACACACAAGCAGAATGTGTGAACACACACACATGCAGAATGTGTGAACACACACACACGCAGAATGTGTGAACACACACACACATGCAGTATGTGTGAACACACCCACAAATGCAGAATGTGTGAACACACACACGCAGAACGTGTGAAAACACACACACGCAGAACGTGTGAACACAACACACGCAGAATGTGTGAACACACACACACGCAGAATGTGTGAACACACACACACGCAGAATGTGTGAACACACAAATGCAGCATGTGAGAACACAGACACATGCAGTATGTGAGAACACACTCACATGCAGAATGTGAGAACACACACACGCAGAATGTGAGAACACACACACACGCAGAATATGTGAACAGACACACATGCAGAATGTGTGAACAGACACACACGCAGAATGTGTGAGCACACACACACGCAGAATGTGAGAACACGCACACGCAGACTGTGTGAACACTCACAGGCAGAATGTGTGAACACACACACACAAAATGTGTGAACACACACCCACGCAGAATATGTGAACACACACACACACGTAGAATGTGAGAACACACACACACGCAGAATGTGTGAACGACACACACGCGTGCAGAATGTGTGAACACACACGCAGAATGTGTGAACACACACACACGCAGAATGTGAGAACACACACACAGGCAGAAGGTGAGAACACACACACACGCAGAATGTGAGAACACACGCAGAATGTGTGAACAGACACACATGTAGAATGTGTGAACCACACACACGCGCGCAGAATGTATGAACACACACGCAGAATGTGTGAACACACACACGCAGAATGTGAGAACACACACACAGGCAGAAGGTGAGAACACACACACACGCAGAATGTGAGAACAAACACGCAGAATGTGTGAACAGACACACAAGCAGAATGTGTGAACAGAAACACACGCAGAATGTGTGAGCACACACACGCAGAATGTGAGAACACGCACACGCAGAATGTGTGAACACTCACAGGCAGAATGTGTGAACACACACACACACAATGTGTGAACACACACCCACGCGGAATATGTGAACACACACACACACACATAGAATGTGAGAACACACACACGCAGAATGTGTGAACACACACACATACATGCAGAATGTGTGAACCACACACACGCGTGCAGAATGTGTGAACACACACGCAGAATGTGTGAACACACACACGCAAAATTTGAGAACACACACACAGGCAGAAGGTGAGAACACACACACACAGAATGTGAGAACACACACTCAGAATGTGTGAACAGACACACATGCAGAATGTGAGAACACACACCCATGCAGAATGTGTGAGCACACACACACGCAGAATGTGAGAACACGCACACGCAGACTGTGTGAACACGCACAGGCAAAATGTGTGAACACACACGCGGAATGTGTGAACACACAAACGCAGAATGTGTGAACACACACACGCAGAATGTGTGAACACACACGCAGAATGTGTGAACACACACACACTCAGAATATGTGAACACAAACCGACGTAGAATGTGAGAACACACACACACGCAGATTGTGAGAACACACACACACGCAGAATGTAAGAACACAGACACGCAGAACGTGTGAAAACACACACACGCAGAACGTGTGAACACAACACACGCAGAATGTGTGAACAAACACACGCAGAATGTGTGAACACAAACATGCAGAGTGTGAGAACACACACACACAGAATGTGTGAAGACACACGCAGAATGTGTGAAGACACACGCAGAATGTGTGAAGACACACACGCAGAATGTGTGAACACACACGCAGAATGTATGAACACACATGCAGAATCTGTGAACACACACACACGCAGAATGTGTGAACACACGCAGAATGTGAACACAAACATGCAGAATGTGTGAACACACACATGCAGAATGTGTGAACACACAGATACGCAGAATGTGTGAACACACACACATGCGGAATGTGTGAACACACACACGCAGAATGTGTGAACACACACGCAGAATGTGTGAACACACACGCATATTGTGTGAACACACACATGCAGAATGTGTGAACACAGACGCAGAATGTGTGAACACACATGCAGAATGTGTGAACACACACACACGCAGAATGTGTGAACACACACACATACAGAATGTGTGAACACACACACACGCAGAATGTGAGAAAACACACACAGGCAGAAGGTGAGAACACACACACACGCAGAATGTGAGAACACACACGCAGAATGTGTGAACAGACACACATGCAGAATGTGTGAACAGACACACACGCAGAATGTGTGAGCACGCACACACGCGGAATGTGAGAACACGCACACGCAGACTGTGTGAACACACACATGCAGCATGTGAGAACACACACACACACGCAGTATGTGAGAACACTCTCACATGCAGAATGTGAGAACACACTCGCAGAATGTGAGAACACACACACACGCAGTAGGTGAGAACACACACACGCAGAATGTGAGAACACACACACACGCAGAATATGTGAACAGACACACATGCAGAATGTGTGAACAGACACACACACAGAATGTGTGAGCACATACACACGCAGAATGTGAGAACACGCACACGCAGACTGTGTGGACACGCATAGGCAGAATGTGTGAACACAAACACACAGAATGTGTGAACACACCCACGCAGAATTTGTGAACGGACACACACATGTAGAATGTGAGAACACACACACACGCAGAATATGTGAACACAAACAGACGCAGAATGTGAGAACACACACGCAGATGGTGAGAACACAAACACACGCTGAATGTGAGAACACACACACATGCAGAAGGTGTGAACACACACACATACATGCAGAATGTGTGAACATACACACACGCAGAATGTGTGAACACACACATGCAGAGTGTGAGAACACACACACGCAGAATGTGTGAACACACACGCAGAATGTGTGAAGACACACGCAGAATGTGTGAAGACACACACGCAGAATGTGTGAAGACACACGCAGAATGTGTGAAGACACACACGCAGAATGTGTGAACACACACACACACATGCAGAATGTGTGAACACACACGCAGAATGTGTGAACACACACAAGCAGAATGTGTGAACACACACAAGCAGAATGTGTGAACACACACACAGAATGTGTGAACACACACACACTCGCAGAATGTGTGAACACACAAACAAATGCAGAATGTGTGAACACACACACGCATATTGTGTGAACACACACACGCAGAATGTGTGAACACATGCAGAATTCGTGAACACACACAAGCAGAATGTGTGAACACACACAAGCAGAATGTGTGAACACACACACAGAATGTGTGAACACACACACACTCGCAGAATGTGTGAACACACAAACAAATGCAGAATGTGTGAACACACACACGCATATTGTGTGAACACACACACGCAGAATGTGTGAACACATGCAGAATTCGTGAACACACACAAGCAGAATGTGTGAACACACACACATGCAGAATGTGTGAACACACACACACGCGCAGAATGTGTGAACACACACACACATGCAGTATGTGTGAACACACCCACAAATGCAGAATGTGTGAACACACACACGCAGAACGTGTGAAAACACACACACGCAGAACGTGTGAACACAACACACGCAGAATGTGTGAACACACACACGCAGAATGTGTGAACACACACACACGCAGAATGTGTGAACACACAAATGCAGCATGTGAGAACACAGACACATGCAGTATGTGAGAACACACTCACATGCAGAATGTGAGAACACACACACGCAGAATGTGAGAACACACACACACGCAGAATATGTGAACAGACACACATGCAGAATGTGTGAACAGACACACACGCAGAATGTGTGAGCACACACACACGCAGAATGTGAGAACACGCACACGCAGACTGTGTGAACACTCACAGGCAGAATGTGTGAACACACACACACAAAATGTGTGAACACACACCCACGCAGAATATGTGAACACACACACACACGTAGAATGTGAGAACACACACACACGCAGAATGTGTGAACGACACACACGCGTGCAGAATGTGTGAACACACACGCAGAATGTGTGAACACACACACACGCAGAATGTGAGAACACACACACAGGCAGAAGGTGAGAACACACACACACGCAGAATGTGAGAACACACGCAGAATGTGTGAACAGACACACATGTAGAATGTGTGAACCACACACACGCGCGCAGAATGTATGAACACACACGCAGAATGTGTGAACACACACACGCAGAATGTGAGAACACACACACAGGCAGAAGGTGAGAACACACACACACGCAGAATGTGAGAACAAACACGCAGAATGTGTGAACAGACACACAAGCAGAATGTGTGAACAGAAACACACGCAGAATGTGTGAGCACACACACGCAGAATGTGAGAACACGCACACGCAGAATGTGTGAACACTCACAGGCAGAATGTGTGAACACACACACACACAATGTGTGAACACACACCCACGCGGAATATGTGAACACACACACACACACATAGAATGTGAGAACACACACACGCAGAATGTGTGAACACACACACATACATGCAGAATGTGTGAACCACACACACGCGTGCAGAATGTGTGAACACACACGCAGAATGTGTGAACACACACACACGCAAAATTTGAGAACACACACACAGGCAGAAGGTGAGAACACACACACACACAGAATGTGAGAACACACACTCAGAATGTGTGAACAGACACACATGCAGAATGTGTGAACAGACACACACACGCAGAATGTGTGAGCATACACACACGCAGAATGTGAGAACACGCACACGCTGACTGTGTGAACACGCACAGGCAGAATGTGTGATCACACACACGCAGAATGTGAGAACACACACCCATGCAGAATGTGTGAGCACACACACACGCAGAATGTGAGAACACGCACACGCAGACTGTGTGAACACGCACAGGCAAAATGTGTGAACACACACGCGGAATGTGTGAACACACAAACGCGGAATGTGTGAACACGCACACGCAGAATGTGTGAACACTCACAGGCAGAATGTGTGAACACACACACACACAATGTGTGAACACACACCCACGCGGAATATGTGAACACACACACACACACATAGAATGTGAGAACACACACACGCAGAATGTGTGAACACACACACATACATGCAGAATGTGTGAACCACACACACGCGTGCAGAATGTGTGAACACACACGCAGAATGTGTGAACACACACACGCAAAATTTGAGAACACACACACAGGCAGAAGGTGAGAACACACACACACAGAATGTGAGAACACACACTCAGAATGTGTGAACAGACACACATGCAGAATGTGAGAACACACACCCATGCAGAATGTGTGAGCACACACACACGCAGAATGTGAGAACACGCACACGCAGACTGTGTGAACACGCACAGGCAAAATGTGTGAACACACACGCGGAATGTGTGAACACACAAACGCGGAATGTGTGAACACGCACACGCAGAATGTGTGAACACACACGCAGAATGTGTGAACACACACACACTCAGAATATGTGAACACAAACCGACGTAGAATGTGAGAACACACACACACGCAGATTGTGAGAACACACACACACGCAGAATGTAAGAACACAGACACGCAGAACGTGTGAAAACACACACACGCAGAACGTGTGAACACAACACACGCAGAATGTGTGAACAAACACACGCAGAATGTGTGAACACAAACATGCAGAGTGTGAGAACACACACACACAGAATGTGTGAAGACACACGCAGAATGTGTGAAGACACACGCAGAATGTGTGAAGACACACACGCAGAATGTGTGAACACACGCAGAATGTATGAACACACATGCAGAATCTGTGAACACACACACACGCAGAATGTGTGAACACACGCAGAATGTGAACACAAACATGCAGAATGTGTGAACACACACATGCAGAATGTGTGAACACACAGATACGCAGAATGTGTGAACACACACACATGCGGAATGTGTGAGAACACACACGCAGAATGTGTGAACACACACGCAGAATGTGTGAACACACACGCATATTGTGTGAACACACACATGCAGAATGTGTGAACACAGACGCAGAATGTGTGAACACACATGCAGAATGTGTGAACACACACACACGCAGAATGTGTGAACACACACACATACAGAATGTGTGAACACACACACACGCAGAATGTGAGAAAACACACACAGGCAGAAGGTGAGAACACACACACGCAGAATGTGAGAACACACACGCAGAATGTGTGAACAGACACACATGCAGAATGTGTGAACAGACACACACGCAGAATGTGTGAGCACACACACGCGGAATGTGAGAACACGCACACGCAGACTGTGTGAACACACACATGCAGCATGTGAGAACACACACACACACGCAGTATGTGAGAACACTCTCACATGCAGAATGTGAGAACACACTCGCAGAATGTGATAACACACACACACGCAGTAGGTGAGAACACACACACGCAGAATGTGAGAACACACACACACGCAGAATATGTGAACAGACACACATGCAGAATGTGTGAACAGACACACACACAGAATGTGTGAGCACATACACACGCAGAATGTGAGAACACGCACACGCAGACTGTGTGGACACGCACAGGCAGAATGTGTGAACACAAACACACAGAATGTGTGAACACACCCACGCAGAATATGTGAACGGACACACACACGTAGAATGTGAGAACACACACACACGCAGAATATGTGAACACAAACAGACGAAGAATGTGAGAACACACACGCAGATGGTGAGAACACAAACACACGCTGAATGTGAGAACACACACACACGCAGAATGTGAGAACACACACACATGCAGAAGGTGTGAACACACACACATACATGCAGAATGTGTGAACATACACACACGCAGAATGTGTGAACACACACATGCAGA
Source organism: Carcharodon carcharias (assembly GCF_017639515.1). Lineage (NCBI taxonomy): Eukaryota > Metazoa > Chordata > Chondrichthyes > Lamniformes > Lamnidae > Carcharodon > Carcharodon carcharias. The sequence continues at coordinate 70,189,150 of NC_054475.1, forward strand.
GTGTGAGAACACACACACGCAGAATGTGTGAACACACACGCAGAATGTGTGAAGACACACGCAGAATGTGTGAAGACACACACGCAGAATGTGTGAAGACACACGCAGAATGTGTGAAGACACACACGCAGAATGTGTGAACACACACACACACATGCAGAATGTGTGAACACACACGCAGAGTGTGTGAACACACACAAGCAGAATGTGTGAACACACACACAGAATGTGTGAACACACACACACTCGCAGAATGTGTGAACACACAAACAAATGCAGAATGTGTGAACACACACACGCATATTGTGTGAACACACACACGCAGAATGTGTGAACACACATGCAGAATTCGTGAACACACACAAGCAGAATGTGTGAACACACACACATGCAGAATGTGTGAACACACACACACGCAGAATGTGTGAACACACACACACATGCAGTATGTGTGAACACACCCACAAATGCAGAATGTGTGAACACACACACGCAGAACGTGTGAAAACACACACACGCAGAACGTGTGAACACAACACACGCAGAATGTGTGAACACACACACACGCAGAATGTGTGAACACACACACACGCAGAATGTGTGAACACACAAATGCAGCATGTGAGAACACAGACACATGCAGTATGTGAGAACACACTCACATGCAGAATGTGAGAACACACACACGCAGAATGTGAGAACACACACACACGCAGAATATGTGAACAGACACACATGCAGAATGTGTGAACAGACACACACGCAGAATGTGTGAGCACACACACACGCAGAATGTGAGAACACGCACACGCAGACTGTGTGAACACTCACAGGCAGAATGTGTGAACACACACACACAAAATGTGTGAACACACACCCACGCAGAATATGTGAACACACACACACACGTAGAATGTGAGAACACACACACACGCAGAATGTGTGAACGACACACACGCGTGCAGAATGTGTGAACACACACGCAGAATGTGTGAACACACACACGCAGAATGTGAGAACACACACACAGGCAGAAGGTGAGAACACACACACACGCAGAATGTGAGAACACACGCAGAATGTGTGAACAGACACACATGTAGAATGTGTGAACCACACACACGCGCGCAGAATGTATGAACACACACGCAGAATGTGTGAACACACACACGCAGAATGTGAGAACACACACACAGGCAGAAGGTGAGAACACACACACACGCAGAATGTGAGAACAAACACGCAGAATGTGTGAACAGACACACAAGCAGAATGTGTGAACAGAAACACACGCAGAATGTGTGAGCACACACACGCAGAATGTGAGAACACGCACACGCAGAATGTGTGAACACTCACAGGCAGAATGTGTGAACACACACACACACAATGTGTGAACACACACCCACGCGGAATATGTGAACACACACACACACACATAGAATGTGAGAACACACACACGCAGAATGTGAGAAAACACACACAGGCAGAAGGTGAGAACACACACACACGCAGAATGTGAGAACACACACGCAGAATGTGTGAACAGACACACATGCAGAATGTGTGAACAGACACACACGCAGAATGTGTGAGCACGCACACACGCGGAATGTGAGAACACGCACACGCAGACTGTGTGAACACACACATGCAGCATGTGAGAACACACACACACACGCAGTATGTGAGAACACTCTCACATGCAGAATGTGAGAACACACTCGCAGAATGTGAGAACACACACACACGCAGTAGGTGAGAACACACACACGCAGAATGTGAGAACACACACACACGCAGAATATGTGAACAGACACACATGCAGAATGTGTGAACAGACACACACACAGAATGTGTGAGCACATACACACGCAGAATGTGAGAACACGCACACGCAGACTGTGTCGACACGCACAGGCAGAATGTGTGAACACAAACACACAGAATGTGTGAACACACCCACGCAGAATATGTGAACGGACACACACACGTAGAATGTGAGAACACACACACACGCAGAATATGTGAACACAAACAGACGAAGAATGTGAGAACACACACGCAGATGGTGAGAACACAAACACACGCTGAATGTGAGAACACACACACACGCAGAATGTGAGAACACACACACATGCAGAAGGTGTGAACACACACACATACATGCAGAATGTGTGAACATACACACACGCAGAATGTGTGAACACACACATGCAGAGTGTGAGAACACACACACGCAGAATGTGTGAAGACACACGCAGAATGTGTGAAGACACACGCAGAATGTGTGAAGACACACACGCAGAATGTGTGAAGACACACGCAGAATGTGTGAAGACACACACGCAGAATGTGTGAACACACACACACACATGCAGAATGTGTGAACACACACGCAGAATGTGTGAACACACACAAGCAGAATGTGTGAACACACACACAGAATGTGTGAACACCCACACACTCGCAGAATGTGTGAACACACAAACAAATGCAGAATGTGTGAACACACACACGCATATTGTGTGAACACACACACGCAGAATGTGTGAACACACATGCAGAATTCGTGAACACACACAAGCAGAATGTGTGAACACACACACATGCAGAATGTGTGAACACACACACACGCAGAATGTGTGAACACACACACACATGCAGTATGTGTGAACACACCCACAAATGCAGAATGTGTGAACACACACACGCAGAACGTGTGAAAACACACACACGCAGAACGTGTGAACACAACACACGCAGAATGTGTGAACACACACACACGCAGAATGTGTGAACACACACACACGCAGAATGTGTGAACACACAAATGCAGCATGTGAGAACACAGACACATGCAGTATGTGAGAACACACTCACATGCAGAATGTGAGAACACACACACGCAGAATGTGAGAACACACACACACGCAGAATATGTGAACAGACACACATGCAGAATGTGTGAACACACACTCAGAATGTGTGAACAGACACACATGCAGAATGTGTGAACAGACACACACACGCAGAATGTGTGAGCACACACACACGCAGAATGTGAGAACACGCACACGCTGACTGTGTGAACACGCACAGGCAGAATGTGTGATCACACACACGCAGAATGTGAGAACACACACCCATGCAGAATGTGTGAGCACACACACACGCAGAATGTGAGAACACGCACACGCAGACTGTGTGAACACGCACAGGCAAAATGTGTGAACACACACGGGGAATGTGTGAACACACAAACGCAGAATGTGTGAACACACACACGCAGAATGTGTGAACACACGCAGAATGTGTGAACACACACACACTCAGAATATGTGAACACAAACCGACGTAGAATGTGAGAACACACACACACGCAGATTGTGAGAACACACACACACGCAGAATGTAAGAACACAGACACGCAGAACGTGTGAAAACACACACACGCAGAACGTGTGAACACAACACACGCAGAATGTGTGAACAAACACACGCAGAATGTGTGAACACAAACATGCAGAGTGTGAGAACACACACACACAGAATGTGTGAAGACACACGCAGAATGTGTGAAGACACACGCAGAATGTGTGAAGACACACACGCAGAATGTGTGAACACACGCAGAATGTATGAACACACATGCAGAATCTGTGAACACACACACACGCAGAATGTGTGAACACACGCAGAATGTGAACACAAACATGCAGAATGTGTGAACACACACATGCAGAATGTGTGAACACACAGATACGCAGAATGTGTGAACACACACACATGCGGAATGTGTGAACACACACACGCAGAATGTGTGAACACACACGCAGAATGTGTGAACACACACGCATATTGTGTGAACACACACATGCAGAATGTGTGAACACAGACGCAGAATGTGTGAACACACATGCAGAATGTGTGAACACACACACACGCAGAATGTGTGAACACACACACATACAGAATGTGTGAACACACACACACGCAGAATGTGAGAAAACACACACAGGCAGAAGGTGAGAACACACACACACGCAGAATGTGAGAACACACACGCAGAATGTGTGAACAGACACACATGCAGAATGTGTGAACAGACACACACGCAGAATGTGTGAGCACGCACACACGCGGAATGTGAGAACACGCACACGCAGACTGTGTGAACACACACATGCAGCATGTGAGAACACACACACACACGCAGTATGTGAGAACACTCTCACATGCAGAATGTGAGAACACACTCGCAGAATGTGAGAACACACACACACGCAGTAGGTGAGAACACACACACGCAGAATGTGAGAACACACACACACGCAGAATATGTGAACAGACACACATGCAGAATGTGTGAACAGACACACACACAGAATGTGTGAGCACATACACACGCAGAATGTGAGAACACGCACACGCAGACTGTGTGGACACGCACAGGCAGAATGTGTGAACACAAACACACAGAATGTGTGAACACACCCACGCAGAATATGTGAACGGACACACACACGTAGAATGTGAGAACACACACACACGCAGAATATGTGAACACAAACAGACGAAGAATGTGAGAACACACACGCAGATGGTGAGAACACAAACACACGCTGAATGTGAGAACACACACACACGCAGAATGTGAGAACACACACACATGCAGAAGGTGTGAACACACACACATACATGCAGAATGTGTGAACATACACACACGCAGAATGTGTGAACACACACATGCAGAGTGTGAGAACACACACACGCAGAATGTGTGAAGACACACGCAGAATGTGTGAAGACACACGCAGAATGTGTGAAGACACACACGCAGAATGTGTGAAGACACACGCAGAATGTGTGAAGACACACACGCAGAATGTGTGAACACACACACACACATGCAGAATGTGTGAACACACACGCAGAATGTGTGAACACACACAAGCAGAATGTGTGAACACACACACAGAATGTGTGAACACACACACACTCGCAGAATGTGTGAACACACAAACAAATGCAGAATGTGTGAACACACACACGCATATTGTGTGAACACACACACGCAGAATGTGTGAACACACATGCAGAATTCGTGAACACACACAAGCAGAATGTGTGAACACACACACATGCAGAATGTGTGAACACACACACACGCAGAATGTGTGAACACACACACACATGCAGTATGTGTGAACACACCCACAAATGCAGAATGTGTGAACACACACACGCAGAACGTGTGAAAACACACACACGCAGAACGTGTGAACACAACACACGCAGAATGTGTGAACACACACACACGCAGAATGTGTGAACACACACACACGCAGAATGTGTGAACACACAAATGCAGCATGTGAGAACACAGACACATGCAGTATGTGAGAACACACTCACATGCAGAATGTGAGAACACACACACGCAGAATGTGAGAACACACACACACGCAGAATATGTGAACAGACACACATGCAGAATGTGTGAACAGACACACACGCAGAATGTGTGAGCACACACACACGCAGAATGTGAGAACACGCACACGCAGACTGTGTGAACACTCACAGGCAGAATGTGTGAACACACACACACAAAATGTGTGAACACACACCCACGCAGAATATGTGAACACACACACACACGTAGAATGTGAGAACACACACACACGCAGAATGTGTGAACGACACACACGCGTGCAGAATGTGTGAACACACACGCAGAATGTGTGAACACACACACGCAGAATGTGAGAACACACACACAGGCAGAAGGTGAGAACACACACACACGCAGAATGTGAGAACACACGCAGAATGTGTGAACAGACACACATGTAGAATGTGTGAACCACACACACGCGCGCAGAATGTATGAACACACACGCAGAATGTGTGAACACACACACGCAGAATGTGAGAACACACACACAGGCAGAAGGTGAGAACACACACACACGCAGAATGTGAGAACAAACACGCAGAATGTGTGAACAGACACACAAGCAGAATGTGTGAACAGAAACACACGCAGAATGTGTGAGCACACACACGCAGAATGTGAGAACACGCACACGCAGAATGTGTGAACACTCACAGGCAGAATGTGTGAACACACACACACACAATGTGTGAACACACACCCACGCGGAATATGTGAACACACACACACACACATAGAATGTGAGAACACACACACGCAGAATGTGTGAACACACACACATACATGCAGAATGTGTGAACCACACACACGCGTGCAGAATGTGTGAACACACACGCAGAATGTGTGAACACACACACGCAGAATGTGAGAACACACACACAGGCAGAAGGTGAGAACACACACACACACAGAATGTGAGAACACACACTCAGAATGTGTGAACAGACACACATGCAGAATGTGTGAACAGACACACACACGCAGAATGTGTGAGCACACACACACGCAGAATGTGAGAACACGCACACGCTGACTGTGTGAACACGCACAGGCAGAATGTGTGATCACACACACGCAGAATGTGAGAACACACACCCATGCAGAATGTGTGAGCACACACACACGCAGAATGTGAGAACACGCACACGCAGACTGTGTGAACACGCACAGGCAAAATGTGTGAACACACACGCGGAATGTGTGAACACACAAACGCAGAATGTGTGAACACACACACGCAGAATGTGTGAACACACACGCAGAATGTGTGAACACACACACACTCAGAATATGTGAACACAAACCGACGTAGAATGTGAGAACACACACACACGCAGATTGTGAGAACACACACACACGCAGAATGTAAGAACACAGACACGCAGAACGTGTGAAAACACACACACGCAGAACGTGTGAACACAACACACGCAGAATGTGTGAACAAACACACGCAGAATGTGTGAACACAAACATGCAGAGTGTGAGAACACACACACACAGAATGTGTGAAGACACACGCAGAATGTGTGAAGACACACGCAGAATGTGTGAAGACACACACGCAGAATGTGTGAACACACACGCAGAATGTATGAACACACATGCAGAATCTGTGAACACACACACACGCAGAATGTGTGAACACACGCAGAATGTGAACACAAACATGCAGAATGTGTGAACACACACATGCAGAATGTGTGAACACACAGATACGCAGAATGTGTGAACACACACACATGCGGAATGTGTGAACACACACACGCAGAATGTGTGAACACACACGCAGAATGTGTGAACACACACGCATATTGTGTGAACACACACATGCAGAATGTGTGAACACAGACGCAGAATGTGTGAACACACATGCAGAATGTGTGAACACACACACACGCAGAATGTGTGAACACACACACATACAGAATGTGTGAACACACACACACGCAGAATGTGAGAAAACACACACAGGCAGAAGGTGAGAACACACACACACGCAGAATGTGAGAAAACACATGCAGAATGTGTGAACAGACACACACACAGAATGTGTGAGCACACACACACGCAGAATGTGTGAGCACGCACACACGCAGAATGTGAGAACACGCACACGCAGACTGTGTGAACACACACATGCAGCATGTGAGAACACACACACACACGCAGTATGTGAGAACACTCTCACATGCAGAATGTGAGAACACACTCGCAGAATGTGAGAACACACACACACGCAGTAGGTGAGAACACACACACGCAGAATGTGAGAACACACACACACGCAGAATATGTGAACAGACACACATGCAGAATGTGTGAACAGACACACACACAGAATGTGTGAGCACATACACACGCAGAATGTGAGAACACGCACACGCAGACTGTGTGGACACGCATAGGCAGAATGTGTGAACACAAACACACAGAATGTGTGAACACACCCACGCAGAATTTGTGAACGGACACACACATGTAGAATGTGAGAACACACACACACGCAGAATATGTGAACACAAACAGACGCAGAATGTGAGAACACACACGCAGATGGTGAGAACACAAACACACGCTGAATGTGAGAACACACACACATGCAGAAGGTGTGAACACACACACATACATGCAGAATGTGTGAACATACACACACGCAGAATGTGTGAACACACACATGCAGAGTGTGAGAACACACACACGCAGAATGTGTGAACACACGCAGAATGTGTGAAGACACACGCAGAATGTGTGAAGACACACACGCAGAATGTGTGAAGACACACGCAGAATGTGTGAAGACACACACGCAGAATGTGTGAAGACACACGCAGAATGTGTGAAGACACACACGCAGAATGTGTGAAGACACACGCAGAATGTGTGAAGACACACACGCAGAATGTGTGAACACACACACACACATGCAGAATGTGTGAACACACACGCAGAATGTGTGAACACACACAAGCAGAATGTGTGAACACACACAAGCAGAATGTGTGAACACACACACAGAATGTGTGAACACACACACACTCGCAGAATGTGTGAACACACAAACAAATGCAGAATGTGTGAACACACACACGCATATTGTGTGAACACACACACGCAGAATGTGTGAACACATGCAGAATTCGTGAACACACACAAGCAGAATGTGTGAACACACACAAGCAGAATGTGTGAACACACACACAGAATGTGTGAACACACACACACTCGCAGAATGTGTGAACACACAAACAAATGCAGAATGTGTGAACACACACACGCATATTGTGTGAACACACACACGCAGAATGTGTGAACACATGCAGAATTCGTGAACACACACAAGCAGAATGTGTGAACACACACACATGCAGAATGTGTGAACACACACACACGCGCAGAATGTGTGAACACACACACACATGCAGTATGTGTGAACACACCCACAAATGCAGAATGTGTGAACACACACACGCAGAACGTGTGAAAACACACACACGCAGAACGTGTGAACACAACACACGCAGAATGTGTGAACACACACACGCAGAATGTGTGAACACACACACACGCAGAATGTGTGAACACACAAATGCAGCATGTGAGAACACAGACACATGCAGTATGTGAGAACACACTCACATGCAGAATGTGAGAACACACACACGCAGAATGTGAGAACACACACACACGCAGAATATGTGAACAGACACACATGCAGAATGTGTGAACAGACACACACGCAGAATGTGTGAGCACACACACACGCAGAATGTGAGAACACGCACACGCAGACTGTGTGAACACTCACAGGCAGAATGTGTGAACACACACACACAAAATGTGTGAACACACACCCACGCAGAATATGTGAACACACACACACACGTAGAATGTGAGAACACACACACACGCAGAATGTGTGAACGACACACACGCGTGCAGAATGTGTGAACACACACGCAGAATGTGTGAACACACACACACGCAGAATGTGAGAACACACACACAGGCAGAAGGTGAGAACACACACACACGCAGAATGTGAGAACACACGCAGAATGTGTGAACAGACACACATGTAGAATGTGTGAACCACACACACGCGCGCAGAATGTATGAACACACACGCAGAATGTGTGAACACACACACGCAGAATGTGAGAACACACACACAGGCAGAAGGTGAGAACACACACACACGCAGAATGTGAGAACAAACACGCAGAATGTGTGAACAGACACACAAGCAGAATGTGTGAACAGAAACACACGCAGAATGTGTGAGCACACACACGCAGAATGTGAGAACACGCACACGCAGAATGTGTGAACACTCACAGGCAGAATGTGTGAACACACACACACACAATGTGTGAACACACACCCACGCGGAATATGTGAACACACACACACACACATAGAATGTGAGAACACACACACGCAGAATGTGTGAACACACACACATACATGCAGAATGTGTGAACCACACACACGCGTGCAGAATGTGTGAACACACACGCAGAATGTGTGAACACACACACACGCAAAATTTGAGAACACACACAGGCAGAAGGTGAGAACACACACACACACAGAATGTGAGAACACACACTCAGAATGTGTGAACAGACACACATGCAGAATGTGTGAACAGACACACACACGCAGAATGTGTGAGCACACACACACGCAGAATGTGAGAACACGCACACGCTGACTGTGTGAACACGCACAGGCAGAATGTGTGATCACACACGCAGAATGTGTGAACACACACACACGCAAAATTTGAGAACACACACAGGCAGAAGGTGAGAACACACACACACACAGAATGTGAGAACACACACTCAGAATGTGTGAACAGACACACATGCAGAATGTGTGAACAGACACACACACGCAGAATGTGTGAGCACACACACACGCAGATTGTGAGAACACACACACACGCAGAATGTAAGAACACAGACACGCAGAACGTGTGAAAACACACACACGCAGAACGTGTGAACACAACACACGCAGAATGTGTGAACAAACACACGCAGAATGTGTGAACACAAACATGCAGAGTGTGAGAACACACACACACAGAATGTGTGAAGACACACGCAGAATGTGTGAAGACACACGCAGAATGTGTGAAGACACACACGCAGAATGTGTGAACACACACGCAGAATGTATGAACACACATGCAGAATCTGTGAACACACACACGCAGAATGTGTGAACACACGCAGAATGTGAACACAAACATGCAGAATGTGTGAACACACACATGCAGAATGTGTGAACACACACGCAGAATGTGTGAACACACACGCATATTGTGTGAACACACACAAGCAGAATGTGTGAACACAGACGCAGAATGTGTGAACACACATGCAGAATGTGTGAACACACACACGCAGAATGTGTGAACACACACACATACAGAATGTGTGAACACACACACACGCAGAATGTGAGAAAACACACACAGGCAGAATGTGTGAACACACACACACGCAGAATGTGAGAACACACACGCAGAATGTGTGAACAGACACACATGCAGAATGTGTGAACAGACACACACGCAGAATGTGTGAGCACGCACACACGCGGAATGTGAGAACACGCACACGCAGACTGTGTGAACACGCACAGGCAGAATGTGTGAACACACACACACAGAATGTGTGAACACTCCCCACGCAGAATATGTGAACACACACACACGTAGAATGTGAGAACACACACACGCAGAATGTGTGAACACACACACGCGGAATGTGAGAACACGCACACGCAGACTGTGTGAACACGCACAGGCAATATGTGTGAACACACACACACAGAATGTGTGAACACACACACACGTAGAATGTGAGAACACACACACGCAGAATGTGTGAACACACACACAGAATGTGTGAACACAGACGCAGAATGTGTGAGCACAAACGCTGAATGTGTGAACACACACACACTCAGAATATGTGAACACAAACAGACGCAGAATGTGAGAACACACACACACAGATTGTGAGAACACACAAACACGCAGAAGGTGTGAACACACACACCTACATGCAGAATGTGTGAACATACACACACGCAGAGTGTGTGAACACACACGCAGAATGTGTGAAGACACACACGCAGAATGTGTGAAGACACACACGCAGAATGTGTGAAGACACACGCAGGATGTGTGAAGACACACGCATGATGTGTGAAGACACACACGCAGAATGTGTGAACACACACACACACGCAGAATGTGTGAACACACACAAGCAGAATGTGTGAACACACGCAGAATGTGTGAACACACACACACTCGCAGAATGTGTGAACACACACAGAATGTCTGAACACAAACACGCAGAATGTGTGAACACACACACGCAGAATGTGTGAACACACACACGCAGAATGTGTGAACACACACACATGCAGAATGTGTGAACACACACATGCGGAATGTGTGAACACACACATGAGGAATGTGTGAACACACACGCAGAATGTGTGAACACACGCAGAATGTGTGAACACACACATGCGGAATGTGTGAACCCACACATGCATATTGTGTGAACTCACACAAGCAGAATGTGTGAACACACACACAAATGCAGAATGTGTGAACACACACAAGCAGAATGTGTGAACACACACGCGGAATGTGTGAACACACACAAGCGGAATGAGTGAACACACATGCACGCGGAATGTGTGAACACACCCACGCGGAATGTGTGAACACACACACGCGGAATGTGTGAACACACAAACGCAGAATGTGTGAACACACACACGCAGAATGTGTGAACACCCACACGCAGAATGTGTGAACACACACACGCAGAATGTGTGAACACACACATGCAGAATGTGTGAACACACACCCACGCTTAATATGTGAACACACACACACACGTAGAATGTGAGAACACACACACACACGCAGAATGTGTGAACACACACACACGCAGAAGGTGTGAACACACACACACGCAGAATGTGTGAACACACACAAACGCAGAATGTGTGAACACACACACACGCAGAATGTGTGAACACACACACGCAGAATGTGTGAACACACACACACGCAGAATGTGTGAAGACACACACGCAGAATGTGAGAACGCACAGACGCAGAATGTGTGAAAAGAAACGCAGAATATGTGAACACACACAAACACGTAGAATGTGAGAACACACACACACACGCAGAATGTGTGAACACACACACGCAGATGGTGTGAACACACACACACGCAGAATGTGTGAACACACACACACGCAGAATGTGTGAACACACACACACGCAGAATGTGTGAACACACACACGCAGAATGCGTGAACACACACACACGCAGAATGTGTGAAGACACACACGCAGAATGTGAGAACGCACAGACGCAGAATGTGTTAAAAGAAACGCAGAATGTGTGAACACACACACACACGCAGAATGTGTGAACACAAAAACACGCAGAATGTGTGAACGCACGTGGAATGTGTGAACAAACACATGCGGAATGTGTGAAAACACACACGCGGAATGTGTGAACACACAAACGCAGAATGTGTGAACACACGCAGAATGTGTGAACACACACACGCAGAATGTGTGAACACAAACACAAAATGTGTGAAGACACACACGCAGAATGTGTGAACACACACACACGCAGAATGTGTGAACACAACTCACGCAGAATGTGTGAACACACACGCAGAATGTGTGAACACAACAGACGCATAATGTGTGAACACACACAGGCAGAATGTGTGAACACACACACACGCAGTATGTGGGAACACACACATGCAGAATGTGTGAGCACACACACACGCAGAATGTGTGAGCATACACACATGCAGAATGTGAGAACACGCACACGCAGACTGTGTGAACACGCACAGGCAGAATGTGTGAACACACACACACAGAATGTGTGACCACACACCCATGCAGAATATGTGAAAACACACACACAGGTAGAATGTCAGAACACACACACACGCAGAATGTGTGAACACACACACATACATGCAGAATGTGAGAACCACACACACTCGCACAGAAAGTGTGAACACACACGCAGAATATGTGAAAACACACACACGCAGAATGTGAGAACACACACACAGGCAGAATGTGTGAACACAGACACACGCAGAATGTGTAAACACACACACACGCAGAATGTGTGAACACACCCACACGCAGAGTGTGTGAACACAGCCACATGCAGAATGTGTGAACACACACGCAGAATGTGTGAACAAACACACAAGTGCAGAATGTGTGAACACACACGCAGAATGTGTGAACACACACACACGCATATTGTGTGAACACACACATGCAGAATGTGTGAACACAGACGCAGAATGCGTGAACACATGCAGAGTGTGTGAACACACACGCAGAATGTGTGAACACACACATGCAGAATGTGTGAACACAGATGCAGAATGTGTGAACACACACGCAGAATGTGTGAACACACACACACAGAATATGTGAACACGCACAGGCAGAATGTATGAACACACACACACACACACACACTGTGTGAACACACACCCACGCAGAATATGTGAACACACACACACACGTAGAATGTGAGAACACACACACATGCAGAATGTGTGAACACACACACATACATGCAGAATGTGTGAACCACACACACGCGCGCAGAATGTGTGAACACATACGCAGAATGTGTGAACACACACACACACAAAATTTGAGAACACACACACACACAGGCAGAAGGTGAGAACACACACACACACAGAATGTGAGAACACACACTCAGATTGTGTGAACAGACATGCAGAATGTGTGAACAGACACACACACGCAGAATGTGTGAGCACACACACACGCAGAATGTGAGAACACGCACACGCAGACTGTGTGAACACGCACAGGCAGAATGTGTGAACACACGCAGAATGTGAGAACACACACCCACGCAGAATGTGTGAGCACACACCCACGCAGAATGTGAGAACAGGCACATGCAGACTGTGTGAACACGCACAGGCAGAATGTGTGAACACACACACGCGGAATGTGTGAACACACAAACGCAGAATGTGTGAACACACGCAGAATGTGTGAACACACACGCAGAATGTGTGAACACACACGCAGAATGTGTGAACACACACACTCAGGATATGTGAACACAAACGGACGCAGAATGTGAGAACACACACACACACGCAGATTGTGAGAACACACACACACGCAGAATGTAAGAACACACAGACGCAGAATGTGAGAACACACACATGCAGAAGGTGTGAACACACACACATACATGCAGAATGTGTGAACATACACACATGCAGAATGTGTGAACACACACATGCAGAGTGTGAGAACACACACACGCAGAATGTGTGAAGACACACACGCAGCATGTGTGAAGACACACAAGCAGAATGTGTGAACACACACGCAGAATGTGTGAACACACATGCAGAATGTATAAACACACATGCAGAATCTGTGAACACACACACACACGCAGAATGTGTGAACACACACGCAGAATGTGTGAACACGCACGCAGAATGTGTGAACACACACGCAGAATGTGTGAACACACACACACGCAGAATGTGTGAACACACACACATACAGAATGTGTGAACACACACACGCAGAATATGAGAAAACACACACAGGCAGAAGGTGAGAACACACACACACGCAGAATGTGAGAACACACATGCAGAATGTGTGAACAGACACACATGCAGAATGTGTGAACAGACACACGCAGAATGTGTGAACACACACGCAGAATTTGTGAACACACGCAGAATGTATGAACACACATGCAGAATCTGTGAACACACACACACACGCAGAATGTGTGAACACGCTCAGGCAGAATGTGTGAACACACACGCAGAATGTGTGAAGACACACACACACAAAATTTGAGAACACACACAGGCAGAAGGTGAGAACACACACACACACAGAATGTGAGAACACACACTCAGAATGTGTGAACAGACACACATGCAGAATGTGTGAACAGACACACACACGCAGAATGTGTGAGCACACACACACGCAGAATGTGAGAACACGCACACTCAGACTGTGTGAACACGCACAGGCAGAATGTGTGAACACACACACGCAGAATGTGAGAACACACACCCACGCAGAATGTGTGAGCACACACCCACGCAGAATGTGAGAACATGCACATGCAGACTGTGTGAACACGTACAGGCAGAATGTGTGAACACGCACAGGCAGAATGTGTGAACACACACACGCGGAATGTGTGAACACACAAACGCAGAATGTGTGAACACACACACGCAGAATGTGTGAACACACATGCAGAATGTGTGAACACACACACACTCAGAATATGTGAACACAAACGGACGCAGAATGTGAGAACACACACACAGGCAGATTGTGAGAACACACACACACGCAGAATGTAAGAACACACACAGACGCACAATGTGAGAACACACACATGCAGAAGGTGTGAACACACACACATACATGCAGAATGTGTGAACATACACACATGCAGAATGTGTGAACACACACGCAGAATGTGTGAAGACACACACGCAGAATGTGTGAAGACACACAAGCAGAATGTGTGAACACACGCAGAATGTGTGAACACACATGCAGAATATATGAACACACATGCAGAATCTGTGAACACACACACACGCAGAATGTGTGAACACACACGCAGAATGTGTGAACACACACGCAGAATGTGTGAACACAAACATGCAGAATGTGTGAACACACACATGCAGAATGAATGAACACACAGATACGCAGAATGTGTGAACACACACGCAGAATGTGTGAACACAAACGCAGACTGTGAGAACACACACACAGGCAGAAGGTGAGAACACACACACACGCAGAATGTGAGAACAAACACGCAGAATGTGTGAACAGACACACATGCAGAATGTGTGAACAGAAACACACGCAGAATGTGTGAGCACACACACACGCAGAATGTGAGAACACGCACACGCAGACTGTGTGAACACTCACAGGCAGAATGTGTGAACACACACACAAGTGCAGAATATGTGAACACACACACAGAATGTGTGAACACACACACACGCATATTGTGTGAACACACACATGCAGAATGTGTGAACACAGACGCAGAATGTGTGAACACACATGCAGAATGTGTGAACACTCACACACGCAGAATGTGTGAACACACACACATACAGAATGTGTGAACACACACACGCAGAATGTGAGAACACACATGCAGAATGTGTGAACACGTACAGGCAGAATGTGTGAACACGCACAGGCAGAATGTGTGAACACACACACGCGGAATGTGTGAACACACAAACGCAGAATGTGTGAACACACACACGCAGAATGTGTGAACACACATGCAGAATGTGTGAACACACACACACTCAGAATATGTGAACACAAACGGACGCAGAATGTGAGAACACACACACAGACAGATTGTGAGAACACACACACACGCAGAATGTAAGAACACACACAGACGCAGAATGTGAGAACACACACATGCAGAAGGTGTGAACACACACACATACATGCAGAATGTGTGAACATGCACATGCAGACTGTGTGAACACGTACAGGCAGAATGTGTGAACACGCACAGGCAGAATGTGTGAACACACACACGCGGAATGTGTGAACACACAAATGCAGAATGTGTGAACACACACACGCAGAATGTGTGAACACACATGCAGAATGTGTGAACACACACACACTCAGAATATGTGAACACAAACGGACGCAGAATGTGAGAACACACACACAGGCAGATTGTGAGAACACACACACACGCAGAATGTAAGAACACACACAGACGCAGAATGTGAGAACACACACATGCAGAAGGTGTGAACACACACACATACATGCAGAATGTGTGAACATACACACATGCAGAATGTGTGAACACACATGCAGAGTGTGAGAACACACACACGCAGAATGTGTGAAGACACACACGCAGAATGTGTGAAGACACACAAGCAGAATGTGTGAACACACACGCAGAATGTGTGAACACACATGCAGAATATATGAACACACATGCAGAATCTGTGAACACACACACACGCAGAATGTGTGAACACACACGCAGAATGTGTGAACACACACGCAGAATGTGTGAACACAAACATGCAGAATGTGTGAACACACATGCAGAATGAATGAACACACAGATACGCAGAATGTGTGAACACCCACACATGCGGAATGTGTGAACACACGCAGAATGTGTGAACACACACGCAGAATGTATGAACACACACACAAGTGCAGAATATGTGGACACACAGAATGTGTGAACACACACACGCATATTGTGTGAACACACACATGCAGAATGTGTGAACACAGACGCAGAATGTGTGAATACACATGCAGAATGTGTGAACACACACACACGCAGAATGTGTGAACACACACACATACAGAATGTGTGAACATACACACGCAGAATGTGAGAAAACACACACAGGCAGAAGGTGAGAACACACACACGCAGAATGTGAGAACACACATGCAGAATGTGTGAACAGACACACATGCAGAATGTGTGAACAGACACACACGCAGAATGTGTGAACACACACGCAGAATTTGTGAACACACACGCAGAATGTATGAACACACATGCAGAACCTGTGAACACACACACACACGCAGAATGTGTGAACACACACGCAGAATGTGTGAACACAAACATGCAGAATGTGTGAACACACATGCAGAATGAATGAACACACAGATACGCAGAATGTGTGAACACACATGCGGAATGTGTGAACACACGCAGAATGTGTGAACACACACGCAGAATGTATGAACACACACACAAGTGCAGAATATGTGGACACACACAGAATGTGTGAACACACACACACGCATATTGTGTGAACACACACATGCAGAATGTGTGAACACAGACGCAGAATGTGTGAACACACATGCAGAATGTGTGAACACACACACACGCAGAATGTGTGAACACACACACATACAGAATGTGTGAACACACATACGCAGAATGTGAGAAAACACGCACAGGCAGAAGGTGAGAACACACACACGCAGAATGTGAGAACACACATGCAGAATGTGTGAACAGACACACATGCAGAATGTGTGAACAGACACACACGCAGAATGTGTGAACACACATGCAGAATTTGTGAACACACACGCAGAATGTATGAACACACATGCAGAATCTGTGAACACACACACACACGCAGAATGTGTGAACACGCTCAGGCAGAATGTGTGAACACACACGCAGAATGTGTGAACACACACACACGCAAAATTTGGGAACACACACACAGGCAGAAGGTGAGAACACACACACACACAGAATGTGAGAACACACACTCAGAATGTGTGAACAGACACACATGCAGAATGTGAGAACACACACCCACGCAGAATGTGTGAGCACACACCCACGCAGAATGTGAGAACAGGCACATGCAGACTGTGTGAACACGCACAGGCAGAATGTGTGAACACGCACAGGCAGAATGTGTGAACACACACACGCGGAATGTGTGAACACACACACGCGGAATGTGTGAACACACAAACGCAGAATGTGTGAACACACACACGCAGAATGTGTGAACACACACGCAGAATGTGTGAACACACACACACTCAGAATATGTGAACACAAACGGACGCAGAATGTGAGAACACACACACACGCAGATTGTGAGAACACACACACACGCAGAATGTAAGAACACACACAGACGCAGAATGTGAGAACACACACATGCAGAAGGTGTGAACACACACACATACATGCAGAATGTGTGAACATACACACATGCAGAATGTGTGAACACACACATGCAGAGTGTGAGAACACGCACACACAGAATGTGTGAATACACACACGCAGAATGTGTGAACACACACAAGCAGAATGTGTGAACACACATGCAGAATGTGTGAACACACATGCAGAATGTATGAACACACATGCAGACTCTGTGAACACACACACACGCAGAATGTGTGAACACACGCAGAATGTGTGAACACACACGCAGAATGTGTGAACACACACGCAGAATGTGTGAACACAAACATGCAGAATGTGTGAACACACACATGCAGAATGAATGAACACACAGATACGCAGAGTGTGTGAACACACACACATGCGGAATGTGTGAACACACGCAGAATGTGTGAACACACACGCAGAATGTATGAACACACACACAAGTGCAGAATATGTGGACACACACAGAATGTGTGAACACACACACACGCATATTGTGTGAACACACACATGCAGAATGTGTGAACACAGACGCAGAATGTGTGAACACACATGCAGAATGTGTGAAAACACACACATACAGAATGTGTGAACACACACGCAGAATGTGAGAAAACACACACGGGCAGAAGGTGAGAACACACACGCAGAATGTGAGAACACACATGCAGAATGTGTGAACAGGCACACATGCAGAATGTGTGAACAGAAACACACGCAGAATGTGTGAACACACACGCAGAATTTGTGAACACACGCAGAATGTATGTGTACACATGCAGAATCTGTGAACACACACACGCACGCAGAATGTGTGAACACGCTCAGGCAGAATGTGTGAACACACACACACACACAATGTGTGAACACACACCCACGCAGAATATGTGAACACACACATACACGTAGAATGTGAGAACACACACACATGCAGAATGTGTGAACACACACACATACATGCAGAATGTGTGAACCACACACACGCGCGCAGAATGTGTGAACACACAAGCAGAATGTGTGAACACAAACGCAGACTGTGAGAACACACAAACAGGCAGAAGGTGAGAACACACACACACGCAGAATGTGAGAACAAACACGCAGAATGTGTGAACAGACACACATGCAGAATGTGTGAACAGAAACACACGCAGAATGTGTGAGCACACACACACGCAGAATGTGAGAACACGCACACGCAGACTGTGTGAACACTCACAGGCAGAATGTGTGAACACACACACAAGTGCAGAATATGTGAACACACACTCAGAATGTGTGAACACACACACACGCATATTGTGTGAACACACACATGCAGAATGTGTGAACACAGACGCAGAATGTGTGAACACACATGCAGAATGTGTGAACACACACACACGCAGAATGTGTGAACACACACACATACAGAATGTGTGAACACACACACGCAGAATGTGAGAACACACATGCAGAATGTGTGAACAGACACACATGCAGAATGTGTGAACAGACACACACGCAGAATGTGTGAACACACACGCAGAATTTGTGAACACACATGCAGAATGTATGAACACACATGCAGAATCTGTGAACACACACACACACGCAGAATGTGTGAACACGCTCAGGCAGAATGTGTGAACACACACACACACACACAATGTGTGAACACACACCCACGCAGAATATGTGAACACACACACACACGTAGAATGTGAGAACACACACACATGCAGAATGTGTGAACACACACACGCGCGCAGAATGTGTGAACACACGCAGAATGTGTGAACACAAACGCAGACTGTGAGAACACACACACAGGCAGAAGGTGAGAACACACACACACGCAGAATGTGAGAACAAACACGCAGAATGTGTGAACAGACACACATGCAGAATGTGTGAACAGAAACACACGCAGAATGTGTGAGCACACACACACGCAGAATGTGAGAACACGCACACGCAGACTGTGTGAACACTCACAGGCAGAATGTGTGAACACACACACAAGTGCAGAATATGTGAACACACACACAGAATGTGTGAACACACACACACGCATATTGTGTGAACACACACATGCAGAATGTGTGAACACAGACGCAGAATGTGTGAACACACATGCAGAATGTGTGAACACACACACACGCAGAATGTGTGAACACACACACATACAGAATGTGTGAACACACACACGCAGAATGTGAGAACACACATGCAGAATGTGTGAACACGTACAGGCAGAATGTGTGAACACGCACAGGCAGAATGTGTGAACACACACACGCGGAATGTGTGAACACACAAATGCAGAATGTGTGAACACACACGCAGAATGTGTGAACACACATGCAGAATGTGTAAACACACACACACTCAGAATATGTGAACACAAACGGATGCAGAATGTGAGAACACACACACAGGCAGATTGTGAGAACACACACACACGCAGAATGTAAGAACACACACAGACGCAGAATGTGAGAACACACACATGCAGAAGGTGTGAACACACACACATACATGCAGAATGTGTGAACATGCACATGCAGACTGTGTGAACACGTACAGGCAGAATGTGTGAACACGCACAGGCAGAATGTGTGAACACACACACGCGGAATGTGTGAACACACAAACGCAGAATGTGTGAACACACACACGCAGAATGTGTGAACACACATGCAGAATGTGTGAACACACACACACTCAGATTATGTGAACACAAACGGACGCAGAATGTGAGAACACACACACAGGCAGATTGTGAGAACACACACACACGCAGAATGTAAGAACACACTCAGACGCAGAATGTGAGAACACACACATGCAGAATGAATGAACACACAGATACGCAGAGTGTGTGAACACACACACATGCGGAATGTGTGAACACACGCAGAATGTGTGAACACACACGCAGAATGTATGAACACACACACAAGTGCAGAATATGTGGACACACACAGAATGTGTGAACACACACACACGCATATTGTGTGAACACACACATGCAGAATGTGTGAACACAGACGCAGAATGTGTGAACACACATGCAGAATGTGTGAAAACACACACATACAGAATGTGTGAACACACACGCAGAATGTGAGAAAACACACACGGGCAGAAGGTGAGAACACACACGCAGAATGTGAGAACACACATGCAGAATGTGTGAACAGGCACACATGCAGAATGTGTGAACAGAAACACACGCAGAATGTGTGAACACACACGCAGAATTTGTGAACACACGCAGAATGTATGTGTACACATGCAGAATCTGTGAACACACACACGCACGCAGAATGTGTGAACACGCTCAGGCAGAATGTGTGAACACACACACACACACAATGTGTGAACACACACCCACGCAGAATATGTGAACACACACATACACGTAGAATGTGAGAACACACACACATGCAGAATGTGTGAACACACACACATACATGCAGAATGTGTGAACCACACACACGCGCGCAGAATGTGTGAACACACAAGCAGAATGTGTGAACACAAACGCAGACTGTGAGAACACACAAACAGGCAGAAGGTGAGAACACACACACACGCAGAATGTGAGAACAAACACGCAGAATGTGTGAACAGACACACATGCAGAATGTGTGAACAGAAACACACGCAGAATGTGTGAGCACACACACACGCAGAATGTGAGAACACGCACACGCAGACTGTGTGAACACTCACAGGCAGAATGTGTGAACACACACACAAGTGCAGAATATGTGAACACACACTCAGAATGTGTGAACACACACACACGCATATTGTGTGAACACACACATGCAGAATGTGTGAACACAGACGCAGAATGTGTGAACACACATGCAGAATGTGTGAACACACACACACGCAGAATGTGTGAACACACACACATACAGAATGTGTGAACACACACACGCAGAATGTGAGAACACACATGCAGAATGTGTGAACAGACACACATGCAGAATGTGTGAACAGACACACACGCAGAATGTGTGAACACACACGCAGAATTTGTGAACACACATGCAGAATGTATGAACACACATGCAGAATCTGTGAACACACACACACACGCAGAATGTGTGAACACGCTCAGGCAGAATGTGTGAACACACACACACACACACAATGTGTGAACACACACCCACGCAGAATATGTGAACACACACACACACGTAGAATGTGAGAACACACACACATGCAGAATGTGTGAACACACACACGCGCGCAGAATGTGTGAACACACGCAGAATGTGTGAACACAAACGCAGACTGTGAGAACACACACACAGGCAGAAGGTGAGAACACACACACACGCAGAATGTGAGAACAAACACGCAGAATGTGTGAACAGACACACATGCAGAATGTGTGAACAGAAACACACGCAGAATGTGTGAGCACACACACACGCAGAATGTGAGAACACGCACACGCAGACTGTGTGAACACTCACAGGCAGAATGTGTGAACACACACACAAGTGCAGAATATGTGAACACACACACAGAATGTGTGAACACACACACACGCATATTGTGTGAACACACACATGCAGAATGTGTGAACACAGACGCAGAATGTGTGAACACACATGCAGAATGTGTGAACACACACACACGCAGAATGTGTGAACACACACACATACAGAATGTGTGAACACACACACGCAGAATGTGAGAACACACATGCAGAATGTGTGAACACGTACAGGCAGAATGTGTGAACACGCACAGGCAGAATGTGTGAACACACACACGCGGAATGTGTGAACACACAAATGCAGAATGTGTGAACACACACGCAGAATGTGTGAACACACATGCAGAATGTGTAAACACACACACACTCAGAATATGTGAACACAAACGGATGCAGAATGTGAGAACACACACACAGGCAGATTGTGAGAACACACACACACGCAGAATGTAAGAACACACACAGACGCAGAATGTGAGAACACACACATGCAGAAGGTGTGAACACACACACATACATGCAGAATGTGTGAACATGCACATGCAGACTGTGTGAACACGTACAGGCAGAATGTGTGAACACGCACAGGCAGAATGTGTGAACACACACACGCGGAATGTGTGAACACACAAACGCAGAATGTGTGAACACACACACGCAGAATGTGTGAACACACATGCAGAATGTGTGAACACACACACACTCAGATTATGTGAACACAAACGGACGCAGAATGTGAGAACACACACACAGGCAGATTGTGAGAACACACACACACGCAGAATGTAAGAACACACTCAGACGCAGAATGTGAGAACACACACATGCAGAAGGTGTGAACACACACACATACATGCAGAATGTGTGAACATACACACATGCAGAATGTGTGAACACACATGCAGAGTGTGAGAACACACACACGCAGAATGTGTGAAGACACACACGCAGAATGAGTGAAGACACACAAGCAGAATGTTTGAACACACACGCAGAATGTGTGAACACACATGCAGAATATATGAACACATGCAGAATCTGTGAACACACACACGCAGAATGTGTGAACACACACGCAGAATGTGTGAACACACACGCAGAATGTGTGAACACAAACATGCAGAATGTGTGAACACACACATGCAGAATGAATGAACACACAGATACGCAGAATGTGTGAACACCCACACATGCGGAATGTGTGAACACACGCAGAATTTGTGAACACACACGCAGAATGTATGAACACACACACAAGTGCAGAATATGTGGACACACACAGAATGTGTGAACACACACACACGCATATTGTGTGAACACACACATGCAGAATGTGTGAACACAGACGCAGAATGTGTGAACACACATGCAGAATGTGTGAACACACACACACGCAGAATGTGTGAACACACACACATACAGAATGTGTGAACACACACACGCAGAATGTGAGAAAACACACACAGGCAGAAGGTGAGAACACACACACGCAGAATGTGAGAACACACATGCAGAATGTGTGAACAGACACACATGCAGAATGTGTGAACAGACACACATGCAGAATGTGTGAACAGACACACACGCAGAATGTGTGAACACACACGCAGAATTTGTGAACACACGCAGAATGTATGAACACACATGCAGAACCTGTGAACACACACACACACGCAGAATGTGTGAACACACATGCAGAATGTGTGAACACAAACATGCAGAATGTGTGAACACACACATGCAGAATGAATGAACACACAGATACGCAGAATGTGTGAACACACATGCGGAATGTGTGAACACACGCAGAATGTGTGAACACACACGCAGAATGTATGAACACACACACAAGTGCAGAATATGTGGACACACACAGAATGTGTGAACACACACACACGCATATTGTGTGAACACACACATGCAGAATGTGTGAACACAGACGCAGAATGTGTGAACACACATGCAGAATGTGTGAACACACACACACGCAGAATGTGTGAACACACACACATACAGAATGTGTGAACACACACACGCAGAATGTGAGAAAACACACACAGGCAGAAGGTGAGAACACACACACGCAGAATGTGAGAACACACATGCAGAATGTGTGAACAGACACACATGCAGAATGTGTGAACAGACACACACGCAGAATGTGTGAACACACATGCAGAATTTGTGAACACACACGCAGAATGTATGAACACACATGCAGAATCTGTGAACACACACACACACACAGAATGTGTGAACACGCTCAGGCAGAATGTGTGAACACACACGCAGAATGTGTGAACACACACACACACAAAATTTGGGAACACACACACAGGCAGAAGGTGAGAACACACACACACACAGAATGTGAGAACACACACTCAGAATGTGTGAACAGACACACATGCAGAATGTGAGAACACACACCCACGCAGAATGTGTGAGCACACACCCACGCAGAATGTGAGAACAGGCACATGCAGACTGTGTGAACACGCACAGGCAGAATGTGTGAACACGCACAGGCAGAATGTGTGAACACACACACGCGGAATGTGTGAACACACAAGCGCAGAATGTGTGAACACACACGCAGAATGTGTGAACACACACGCAGAATGTGTGAACACACACACACTCAGAATATGTGAACACAAACGGACCTAGAATGTGAGAACACACACACACGCAGATTGTGAGAACACACACACACGCAGAATGTAAGAACACACACAGACGCAGAATGTGAGAACACACACATGCAGAAGGTGTGAACACACACACATACATGCAGAATGTGTGAACATACACACATGCAGAATGTGTGAACACACACATGCAGAGTGTGAGAACACACACACACAGAATGTGTGAAGACACACACGCAGAATGTGTGAAGACACACAAGCAGAATGTGTGAACACACATGCAGAATGTGTGAACACACATGCAGAATGTGTGAACACACATGCAGAATGTGTGAACACACATGCAGAATGTGTGAACACACATGCAGACTCTGTGAACACACACACACGCAGAATGTGTGAACACACGCAGAATGTGTGAACACACGCAGAATGTGTGAACACAAACATGCAGAATGTGTGAACACACACATGCAGAATGAATGAACACACAGATACGCAGAGTGTGTGAACACACACATGCGGAATGTGTGAACACACGCAGAATGTGTGAACACACACGCAGAATGTATGAACACACACACAAGTGCAGAATATGTGGACACACACAGAATGTGTGAACACACACATGCAGAATGTGTGAACACAGACGCAGAATGTGTGAACACACATGCAGAATGTGTGAACACACACACACGCAGAATGTGTGAAAACACACACATACAGAATGTGTGAACACACACGCAGAATGTGAGAAAACACACACGGGCAGAAGGTGAGAACACACACACGCAGAATGTGAGAACACACATGCAGAATGTGTGAACAGGCACACATGCTGAATGTGTGAACAGAAACACACGCAGAATGTGTCAACACACACGCAGAATTTGTGAACACACACGCAGAATGTATGTACACACATGCAGAATCTGTGAACACACACACGCACGCAGAATGTGTGAACACGCTCAGGCAGAATGTGTGAACACACACACACACACAATGTGTGAACACACACCCACGCAGAATATGTGAACACACACATACACGTAGAATGTGAGAACACACACATGCAGAATGTGTGAACACACACACATACATGCAGAATGTGTGAACCACACACACGCGCGCAGAATGTGTGAACACACAAGCAGAATGTGTGAACACAAACGCAGACTGTGAGAACACACACACAGGCAGAAGGTGAGAACACACACACGCAGAATGTGAGAACAAACATGCAGAATGTGTGAACAGACACACATGCAGAATGTGTGAACAGAAACACACGCAGAATGTGTGAGCACACACACACGCAGAAAGTGAGAACACGCACACGCAGACTGTGTGAACACTCACAGGCAGAATGTGTGAACACACACACAAGTGCAGAATATGTGAACACACACACAGAATGTGTGAACACACACACACGCATATTGTGTGAACACACACATGCAGAATGTGTGAACACAGACGCAGAATGTGTGAACACACATACAGAATGTGTGAACACACACACGCAGAATGTGAGAACACACATGCAGAATGTGTGAACACACACACACGCAGAATGTGTGAAAACACACACATACAGAATGTGTGAACACACACGCAGAATGTGAGAAAACACACACGGGCAGAAGGTGAGAACACACACACGCAGAATGTGAGAACACACATGCAGAATGTGTGAACAGGCACACATGCAGAATGTGTGAACAGAAACACACGCAGAATGTGTGAACGTACACGCAGAATTTGTGAACACACACGCAGAATGTATGTACACACATGCAGAATCTGTGAACACACACACGCACGCAGAATGTGTGAACACGCTCAGGCAGAATGTGTGAACTCACACACACACACAATGTGTGAACACACACCCACGCAGAATATGTGAACACACACATACACGTAGAATGTGAGAACACACACACATGCAGAATGTGTGAACACACACACATACATGCAGAATGTGTGAACCACACACGCGCGCAGAATGTGTGAACACACAAGCAGAATGTGTGAACACAAACGCAGACTGTGAGAACACACACACAGGCAGAAGGTGAGAACACACACACACGCAGAATGTGAGAACAAACACGCAGAATGTGTGAACAGACACACATGCAGAATGTGTGAACAGAAACACACGCAGAATGTGTGAGCACACACACACGCAGAATGTGAGAACACGCACACGCAGACTGTGTGAACACTCACAGGCAGAATGTGTGAACACACACACAAGTGCAGAATATGTGAACACACACACAGAATGTGTGAACACACACACACTCATATTGTGTGAACACACACATGCAGAATGTGTGAACACAGACGCAGAATGTGTGAACACACATGCAGAATGTGTGAACACACACACACGCAGAATGTGTGAACACACACACATACAGAATGTGTGAACACACACACGCAGAATGTGAGAACACACATGCAGAATGTGTGAACAGACACACATGCAGAATGTGTGAACAGACACACATGCAGAATGTGTGAACAGACACACACGCAGAATGTGTGAACACACACGCAGAATTTGTGAACACACATGCAGAATGTATGAACACACATGCAGAATCTGTGAATACACACACACACGCAGAATGTGTGAACACGCTCAGGCAGATTGTGTGAACACACACACACACACACAATGTGTGAACACACACCCACGCAGAATATGTGAACACACACACACACGTAGAATGTGAGAACACACACACATGCAGAATGTGTGAACACACACACGTGCGCAGAATGTGTGAACACACACGCAGAATGTGTGAACACACACGCAGAATGTGAGAACACACACACAGGCAGAAGGTGAGAACACACACACACGCAGAATGTGAGAACAAACACGCAGAATGTGTGAACAGACACACATGCAGAATGTGTGAACAGAAACACACGCAGAATGTGTGAGCACACACACACGCAGAATGTGAGAACACGCACACGCAGACTGTGTGAACACTCACAGGCAGAATGTGTGAACACACACACACACAATGTGTGAACACACACCCACGCGGAATATGTGAACACACACACACACATAGAATGTGAGAACACACACACGCAGAATGTGTGAACACACACACATACATGCAGAATGTGTGAACCACACACACGCGCGCAGAATGTGTGAACACACATGCAGAATGTGTGAACACACACACATGCATGCAGAATGTGTGTACCACACACACGCGCGCAGAATGTGTGAACACACTCAGAATGTGTGAACATACACACACGCAAATTTTGAGAAGACACACCCAGGCAGAAGGTGAGAACACACACACACACAGAATGTGAGAACACACACTCAGAATGTGTGAACACACACACACAGAATGTGTGAACACTCCCCACGCAGAATATGTGAACACACACACACGTAGAATGTGAGAACACACACACACGCAGAATGTGTGAACACACACGCAGAATGTGTGAACACACACGCAGAATGTGTGAACACACACACAGAATGTGTGAACACACACACACTCAGAATATGTGAACACAAACAGACGCAGAATGTGAGAACACACACACACACAGATTGTGAGAACACACACACATGCAGAATGTGAGAACACACACACACGCAGAAGGTGTGAACACACACACATACATGCAGAATGTGTGAACATACACACACGCAGAATGTGTGAACACACACGCAGAATGTGTGAAGACACACGCATGATGTGTGAAGACACACACGCAGAATGTGTGAAGACACACGCATGATGTGTGAAGACACACAAGCAGAATGTGTGAACACACGCAGAATGTGTGAACACACACACACTCGCAGAATGTGTGAACACACACGCAGAATGTCTGAACACAAACACGCAGAATGTGTGAACACACACACGCAGAATGTGTGAACACACACACATGCAGAATGTGTGAACACACATGCGGAATGTGTGAACACACATATGAGGAATGTGTGAACACACACACGCAGAATGTGTGAACACACGCAGAATGTGTGAACACACACACAAATGCAGAATGTGTGAGCACACACATGCGGAATGTGTGAACACACACATGCATATTGTGTGAACTCACACACGCAGAAGGTGTGAACACACACACAAATGCAGAATGTGTGAACACACACACAAATGCAGAATGTGTGAACACACACAAGCAGAATGTGTGAACACACACGCGGAATGTGTGAACACACACATGCGGAATGTGTGAACACACACGCACGCGGAATGTGTGAACACACCCACGCGGAATGTGTGAACACACACACGTGGAATTTGTGAACACACAAACGCAGAATGTATGAACACACACGCAGAATGTGTGAACACCCACACGCAGAATGTGTGAACACCCACACGCAGAATGTGTGAACACACACACGCAGACTGTGTGAACACACACACGCAGAATGTGTGAACACACACACGCAGAATGTGTGAACACACACCCACGCATAATATGTGAACACACACACACACGTAGAATGTGCGAACACACACACACACGCAGAATGTGTGAACACACACACACACAGAAGGTGTGAACACACACACACGCAGAATGTGTGAACACACACACACGCAGAATGTGTGAACACACACGCAGAATGTGTGAACACAAACATGCAGAATGTGTGAACACACACATGCAGAATGAATGAACACACAGATACGCAGAGTGTGTGAACACACACACATGCGGAATGTGTGAACACACGCAGAATGTGTGAACACACACGCAGAATGTATGAACACACACACAAGTGCAGAATATGTGGACACACACAGAATGTGTGAACACACACACACGCATATTGTGTGAACACACACATGCAGAATGTGTGAACACAGACGCAGAATGTGTGAACACACATGCAGAATGTGTGAACACACACACACGCAGAATGTGTGAAAACACACACATACAGAATGTGTGAACACACACGCAGAATGTGAGAAAACACACACGGGCAGAAGGTGAGAACACACACACGCAGAATGTGAGAACACACATGCAGAATGTGTGAACAGGCACACATGCTGAATGTGTGAACAGAAACACACGCAGAATGTGTCAACACACACGCAGAATTTGTGAACACACACGCAGAATGTATGTACACACATGCAGAATCTGTGAACACACACACGCACGCAGAATGTGTGAACACGCTCAGGCAGAATGTGTGAACACACACACACACACAATGTGTGAACACACACCCACGCAGAATATGTGAACACACACATACACGTAGAATGTGAGAACACACACACATGCAGAATGTGTGAACACACACACATACATGCAGAATGTGTGAACCACACACACGCGCGCAGAATGTGTGAACACACAAGCAGAATGTGTGAACACAAACGCAGACTGTGAGAACACACACACAGGCAGAAGGTGAGAACACACACACACGCAGAATGTGAGAACAAACACGCAGAATGTGTGAACAGACACACATGCAGAATGTGTGAACAGAAACACACGCAGAATGTGTGAGCACACACACACGCAGAATGTGAGAACACGCACACGCAGACTGTGTGAACACTCACAGGCAGAATGTGTGAACACACACACAAGTGCAGAATATGTGAACACACACACAGAATGTGTGAACACACACACACGCATATTGTGTGAACACACACATGCAGAATGTGTGAACACAGACGCAGAATGTGTGAACACACATGCAGAATGTGTGAACACACACACACGCAGAATGTGTGAACACACACACATACAGAATGTGTGAACACACACACGCAGAATGTGAGAACACACATGCAGAATGTGTGAACACACACAAACGCAGAATGTTTGAAAACACACACATACAGAATGTGTGAACACACACGCAGAATGTGAGAAAACACACACGGGCAGAAGGTGAGAACACACACACGCAGAATGTGAGAACACACATGCAGAATGTGTGAACAGCACACATGCAGAATGTGTGAACAGAAACACACGCAGAATGTGTGAACGCACACGCAGAATTTGTGAACACACACGCAGAATGTATGTACACACATGCAGAATCTGTGAACACACACACGCACGCAGAATGTGTGAACACGCTCAGGCAGAATGTGTGAACTCACACACACACACAATGTGTGAACACACACCCACGCAGAATATGTGAACACACACATACACGTAGAATGTGAGAACACACACAGATGCAGAATGTGTGAACACACACACATACATGCAGAATGTGTGAACCACACACACGCGCGCAGAATGTGTGAACACACAAGCAGAATATGTGAACACAAACGCAGACTGTGAGAACACACACACAGGCAGAAGGTGAGAACACACACACACGCAGAATGTGAGAACAAACATGCAGAATGTGTGAACAGACACACATGCAGAATGTGTGAACAGAAACACACGCAGAATGTGTGAGCACACACACACGCAGAATGTGAGAACACGCACACGCAGACTGTGTGAACACTCACAGGCAGAATGTGTGAACACACACAAGTGCAGAATATGTGAACACACACACAGAATGTGTGAACACACACACACTCATATTGTGTGAACACACACATGCAGAATGTGTGAACACAGACGCAGAATGTGTGAACACACATGCAGAATGTGTGAACACACACGCAGAATGTGTGAACACACACACATACAGAATGTGTGAACACACACACGCAGAATGTGAGAACACACATGCAGAATGTGTGAACAGACACACATGCAGAATGTGTGAACAGACACACGCAGAATGTGTGAACACACACGCAGAATTTGTGAACACACATGCAGAATGTATGAACACACATGCAGAATCTGTGAACACACACACACACGCAGAATGTGTGAACACGCTCAGGCAGAATGTGTGAACACACACACACACACACAATGTGTGAACACACACCCACGCAGAATATGTGAACACACACACACACGTAGAATGTGAGAACACACACACATGCAGAATGTGTGAACACACACACGTGCGCAGAATGTGTGAACACACGCAGAATGTGTGAACACAAACGCAGAATGTGAGAACACACACACAGGCAGAAGGTGAGAACACACACACACGCAGAATGTGAGAACAAACACGCAGAATGTGTGAACAGACACACATGCAGAATGTGTGAACAGAAACACACGCAGAATGTGTGAGCACACACACACGCAGAATGTGAGAACACGCACACGCAGACTGTGTGAACACTCACAGGCGGAATGTGTGAACACACACACACACAATGTGTGAACACACACCCACGCGGAATATGTGAACACACACACACACATAGAATGTGAGAACACACACACGCAGAATGTGTGAACACACACACATACATGCAGAATGTGTGAACCACACACACGCGCGCAGAATGTGTGAACACACACGCAGAATGTGTGAACACACACACATGCATGCAGAATGTGTGTACCACACACACGCGCGCAGAATGTGTGAACACACTCAGAATGTGTGAACATACACACACGCAAATTTTGAGAAGACACACCCAGGCAGAAGGTGAGAACACACACACACACAGAATGTGAGAACACACACTCAGAATGTGTGAACACACACACACAGAATGTGTGAACACTCCCCACGCAGAATATGTGAACACACACACACGTAGAATGTGAGAACACACACACACGCAGAATGTGTGAACACACACGCAGAATGTGTGAACACAGACGCAGAATGTGTGAGCACACACGCTGAATGTGTGAACACACACACACTCAGAATATGTGAACACAAAGAGACGCAGAATGTGAGAACACACACACACACAGATTGTGAGAATACACACACATGCAGAATGTGAGAACACACACACACGCAGAAGGTGTGAACACACACACATACATGCAGAATGTGTGAACATACACACACGCAGAATGTGTGAACACACACGCAGAATGTGTGAAGACACACACGCAGAATGTGTGAAGACACACACGCATGATGTGT
Source organism: Carcharodon carcharias (assembly GCF_017639515.1). Taxonomy (NCBI): domain Eukaryota; kingdom Metazoa; phylum Chordata; class Chondrichthyes; order Lamniformes; family Lamnidae; genus Carcharodon; species Carcharodon carcharias. Next base: position 70,223,738 of record NC_054475.1, read on the forward strand.
GAAGACACACACGCAGAATGTGTGAAGACACACGCATGATGTGTGAAGACACACAAGCAGAATTTGTGAACACACGCAGAATGTGTGAACACACACACGCAGAATGTGTGAACACACACACGCAGAATGTGTGAACACACACACGCAGAATGTGTGAACACACACACATGCAGAATGTGTGAACACACATGCGGAATGTGTGAACACACATATGAGGAATGTGTGAACACACACACGCAGAATGTGTGAACACACACGCAGAATGTGTGAACACACACACAAATGCAGAATGTGTGAGCACACACATGCGGAATGTGTGAACACACACATGCATATTGTGTGAACTCACACACGCAGAATGTGTGAACACAGACACAAATGCAGAATGTGTGAACACACACACAAATGCAGAATGTGTGAACACACACAAGCAGAATGTGTGAACACACACGCGGAATGTGTGAACACACACATGCGGAATGTGTGAACACACACGCACGCGGAATGTGTGAACACACCCACGCGGAATGTGTGAACACACACACGTGGAATTTGTGAACACACAAACGCAGAATGTGTGAACACACACACGCAGAATGTGTGAACACCCACACGCAGAATGTGTGAACACCCACACGCAGAATGTGTGAACACACACACGCAGACTGTGTGAACACACACACGCAGAATGTGTGAACACACACACGCAGAATGTGTGAACACACACCCACGCATAATATGTGAACACACACACACGTAGAATGTGAGAACACACACACACACACGCAGAATGTGTGAACACACACACACACAGAAGGTGTGAACACACACACACGCAGAATGTGTGAACACACACACACGCAGAATGTGTGAACAGACACACACGCAGAATGTGTGAACACACACACACGCAGAATGTGTGAACGCACACACACGCAGAATGTATGAAGACACACACGCAGAATGTGAGAACGCACAGACGCAGAATGTGTGAAAAGAAACACAGAATGTGTGAACACACACACTCACGCAGAATGTGTGAACACAAAAACACGCAGTATGTGTGAACACACGTGGAATGTGTGAACAAACACATGCGGAATGTGTGAACACACACGCACGCGGAATGTGTGAACACACACGCGGAATGTGTGAACACACAAACGCAGAATGTGTGAACACACGCAGAATGTGTGAACACACACACGCAGAATGTGTGAACACACACACACGCAGAATGTGTGAACACACATGCAGAATGTGTGAACATACACACACGCAGAATGTGTGAACACACACATGCAGAGTGTGAGAACACACACACGCAGAATGTGTGAAGACACACAAGCAGAATGTGTGAACACACACGCAGAATTTGTGAACACACACGCAGAATGTATGAACACACATGCAGAATCTGTGAACACACACACACACGCAGAATTTGTGAACACGCTCAGGCAGAATGTGTGAACACACACACACACACAATGTGTGAACACACACCCACGCAGAATATGTGAACACACACACAAACGTAGAATGTGAGAACACACACACATGCAGAATGTGTGAACACACACACATACATGCAGAATGTGTGAACCACACACACGCGCGCAGAATGTGTGAACACACACGCAGAATGTGAGAACACACACACAGGCAGAAGGTGAGAACACACACACACGCAGAATGTGAGAACAAACACGCAGAATGTGTGAACAGACACACATGCAGAATGTGTGAACAGACACACACACGCAGAATGTGTGAGCACACACACACGCAGAATGTGAGAACACGCACACGCAGACTGTGTGAACACTCACAGGCAGAATGTGTGAACACACACACACACAATGTGTGAACACACACCCACGCGGTATATGTGAACACACACACACACACACATAGAATGTGAGAACACACACACGCAGAATGTGTGAGCACAGACACATACATGCAGAATGTGTGAACCACACACACACGCGCGCAGAATGTGTGAACACACACGCAGAATGTGTGAACACACACACACGCAAAATTTGAGAACCCACACACATGCAGAAGGTGAGAACACACACACACACAATGTGTGAACACACACCCACGCAGAATATGTGAACACACACACATGCAGAATGTGAGAACACACACGCAGAATGTGTGAACAGACACAAATGCAGAATGTGTGAACACACCCACGCAGAATGTGTGAGCACACACACACGCAGAATGTGATAATACGCACACGCAGACTGTGTCAACACGAACAGGCAGAATGTGTGAACACACACGCGGAATGTGTGAACACACAAACGCAGAATGTGTGAACAGACACACGCAGAATGTGTGAACACACACACACTCAGAATATGTGAACACAAACAGACGCAGAATGTGAGAACACACACACACGCAGATTGTGAGAACACACACACGCAGAATGTAAGAACACACTCAGACGCAGAATGTGAGAACACACACATGCAGAAGGTGTGAACACACACACATACATGCAGAAGGTGTGAACATACACACACGCAGAATGTGTGAACACACACATGCAGAGTGTGAGAACACACACACGCAGAATGTGTGAAGACACATGCAGAATGTGTGAAGACACACGCAGAATGTGTGAAGACACACACGCAGAATGTGTGAAGACACACAAGCAGAATGTGTGAACACACACGCAGAATGTGTGAACACACGCAGAATGTATGAACACACATGCAGAATTGTGAACACACACACACACGTAGAATGTGTGAACACACGCAGAATGTGAACACAAACATGCAGAATGTGTGAACACACATGCAGAATGTGTGAACACACACGCAGAATGTGAGAACACACACACAGGCAGAAGGTGAGAACACACACACACGCAGAATGTGAGAACAAACACGCAGAATGTGTGAACAGACACACATGCAGAATGTGTGAACAGAAACACACGCAGAATGTGTGAGCACACACACACGCAGAATGTGAGAACACGCACACGCAGACTGTGTGAACACTCACAGGCAGAATGTGTGAACACACACACACACAATGTGTGAACACACACACACGCAGAATGTGAGAACAAACACGCAGAATGTGTGAACAGACACACATGCAGAATGTGTGAACAGAAACACACGCAGAATGTGTGAGCACACACACACGCAGAATGTGAGAACACGCACACGCAGACTGTGTGAACACTCACAGGCAGAATGTGTGAACACACACACACAATGTGTGAACACACACCCACGCGGAATATGTGAACACACATACACACACATAGAATGTGAGAACACACACACGCAGAATGTGTGAACACACACACATACATGCAGAATGTGTGAACCACACACACGTGCGCAGAATGTGTGAACACACACGCAGAATGTGTGAACACACACACACGCAAAATTTGAGAACACACACACATGCAGAAGGTGAGAACACACACACACACACAGAATGTGAGAACACACACTTAGAATGTGTGAACAGACACACATGCAGAATGTGTGAACAGACACACACACGCAGAATGTGTGAGCACACACACGCAGAATGTGAGAACACGCACACGCTGACTGTGTGAACACGCACAGGCAGAATGTGTGATCACACACACGCAGAATGTGAGAACACACACCCACGCAGAATGTGTGAGCACACACACACGCAGAATCTGAGAATACGCACACGCAGACTGTGTGAACACGCACAGGCAGAATGTGTGAACACACACGCGGAATGTGTGAACACACAAACGCAGAATGTGTGAACAGACACACGCAGAATGTGTGAACACACACACACTCAGAATATGTGAACACAAACAGACGCAGAATGTGAGAACACACACACGCAGATTGTGAGAACACACACACGCAGAATGTAAGAACACACTCAGACGCAGAATGTGAGAACACACACATGCAGAAGGTGTGAACACACACACATACATGCAGAATGTGTGAACATACACACACGCAGAATGTGTGAACACACACATGCAGAGTGTGAGAACACACACGCAGAATGTGTGAAGACACATGCAGAATGTGTGAAGACACACGCAGAATGTGTGAAGACACACACGCAGAATGTGTGAAGACACACAAGCAGAATGTGTAAACACACACGCAGAATGTGTGAACACACACGCAGAATGTATGAACACACATGCAGAATCTGTGAACACACACACACACGCAGAATGTGTGAACACACACGCAGAATGTGTGAACACACACGCAGAATGTGAACACAAACATGCAGAATGTGTGAACACACATGCAGAATGTGTGAACACACAGATACGCAGAATGTGTGAACACACACACATGCGGAATGTGTGAACACACACACGCAGAATGTGTGAACACACACGCAGAATGTGTGAACACACACACAAGTGCAGAATATGTGAACACACACGCAGAATGTGTGAACACACACACACGCATATTGTGTGAACACACACATGCAGAATGTGTGAACACAGACGCAGAATGTGTGAACACACATGCAGAATGTGTGAACACACACACACGCAGAATGTGTGAACACACACACATGCAGAATGTGTGAACACACACACACGCAGAATGTGAGAAAACACACACAGGCAGAAGGTGAGAACACACACACGCAGAATGTGAGAACACACACGCAGAATGTGTGAACAGACACACATGCAGAATGTGTGAACAGACACACACGCAGAATGTGTGAGCACACACACACGCAGAATGTGAGAACACGCACACGCAGACTGTGTGAACACGCTCAGGCAGAATGTGTGAACACACACACACAGAATGTGTGAACACTCCCCACGCAGAATATGTGAACACACACACATGCAGAATGTGAGAACACACACGCAGAATGTGTGAACAGACACAAATGCAGAATGTGTGAACAGACACACACGCAGAATGTGTGAGCACACACACACGCAGAATGTGAGAACACGCACATGCAGACTGTGTGAGCACGCTCAGGCAGAATGTGTGAACATACACACACAGAATGTGTGAACACTCCCCACGCAGAATATGTGAACACACACACACGTAGAATGTGAGAACACACACACCCGCAGAATGTGTGAACACACACGCAGAATGTGTGAACACAGACGCAGAATGTGTGAGCACACACGCTGAATGTGTGAACACACACACTCAGAATATGTGAACACAAACAGACGCAGAATGTGAGAACACACACACACACAGATTGTGAGAACACACACACGCGCAGAATGTGAGAACACACACACACGCAGAAGGTGTGAACACACACACATACATGCAGAATGTGTGAACATACACACACACAGAATGTGTGAACACACAGGCAGAATGTGTGAAGACACACACGCAGAATGTGTGAAGACACACACGCAGATTATGTGAAGACACACACGCATGATGTGTGAAGACACACACGCAGAATGTGTGAACACACACACACGCAGAATGTGTGAACACACACAAGCAGAATGTGTGAACACACGCAGAATGTGTGAACACACACGCAGAATGTCTGAACACAAACACGCAGAATGTGTGAACACACACACGCAGAATGTGTGAACACACACACATGCGGAATGTGTGAACACACACATGCGGACTGTGTGAACACACAGATGAGGAATGGGTGAACACACACGCAGAATGTGTGAACACACACACAAATGCAGAATGTGTGAGCACACACATGCGGAATGTGTGAACACACACATGCATATTGTGTGAACTCACACAAGCAGAATGTGTGAACACACACACAAATGCAGAATGTGTGAACACACACAAGCAGAATGTGTGAACACACACGCGGAATGTGTGAACACACACATGCGGAATGTGTGAACACACGCACGCGGAATGTGTGAACACACCCACGCGGAATGTGTGAACTCACACAAGCGGAATGTGTGAACACACAAACGCAGAATGTGTGAACACCCACACGCAGAATGTGTGAACACACACACGCAGAATGTGTGAACACACACACGCAGACTGTGTGAACACACACACGCAGAATGTGTGAACACACACACGCAGAATGTGTGAACACACACCCACGCATAATATGTGAACACACACACACACGTAGAATGTGAGAACACACACACACACGCAGAATGTGTGAACACACACACACGCAGAAGGTGTGAACACACACACACGCAGAATGTGTGAACACACACACACGCAGAATGTGTGAACACACACACACGCAGAATGTGTGAAGACACACACGCAGAATGTGAGAACGCACAGACGCAGAATGTGTGAAAAGAAACGCAGAATGTGTGAACACACACACACGCAGAATGTGTGAACACAAAAACACGCAGAATGTGTGAACACACGCACGCGGAATTTGTGAACACACACGCACGCGGAATGTGTGAACACACACATGCAGAATGTGTGAACACACACGCACGCGGAATTTGTGAACACACACGCACGCGGAATGTGTGAACACACGCACGCGGAATGTGTGAACACACACGCGGAATGTGTGAACACACAAACGCAGAATGTGTGAACACACGCAGAATGTGTGAACACACACACGCAGAATGTGTGAACACACACACGCAGAATGTGTGAACACACACACGCAGAATGTGTGAACACACACACACGCAGAATGTGTGAACACACACACATGCAGAATGTGTGAACACAACTCACGCAGAATGTGTGAACACACACGCAGAATGTGTGAACATAACAGACGCAGAATGTGTGAACACACACAGGCAGAATGTGTGAACACACACACACGCAGTATGTGGGAACACACACATGCAGAATGTGTGAGCACACACACACGCAGAATGTGTGAACACACACCCAGAATGTGTGAAGACACACACGCAGACTGTGTGAACACGCACAGGCAGAATGTGTGAACACACACACACAGAATGTGTGACCACACACCCATGCAGCATATGTGAAACCACACACACAGGTAGAATGTCAGAACACAGACACACGCAGAATGTGTGAACACACACACATACATGCAGAATGTGAGAACCACACACACTCGCACAGAAAGTGTGAACACACACGCAGAATATGTGAAAACACACACACGCAGAATGTGAGAACACACACACAGGCAGAATGTGTGAACACAGACACACACAGAATGTGTAAACACACACACGCAGAATGTGTGAACACACCCACACGCAGAATGTGTGAACACACCCACATGCAGAATGTGTGAACACACACGCAGAATGTGTGAACAAACACACAAGTGCAGAATGTGTGAACACAGACGCAGAATGTGTGAACACACACACGCATATTGTGTGAACACACACATGCAGAATGTGTGAACACAGACGCAGAATGCGTGAACACATGCAGAATGTGTGAACACACACGCAGAATGTGTGAACATACACACACGCAGAATGTGTGAACACACACATGCAGAGTGTGAGAACACACACGCAGAATGTGTGAAGACACACGCAGAATGTGTGAAGACACACGCAGAATGTGTGAAGACACACACGCAGAATGTGTGAAGACACACAAGCAGAATGTGTGAACACACACGCAGAATGTGTGAACACACACGCAGAATGTATGAACACACATGCAGAATCTGTGAACACACACACACACGCAGAATGTGTGAACACACACGCAGAATGTGAACACAAACATGCAGAATGTGTGAACACACATGCAGAATGTGTGAACACACACGCAGAATGTGTGAACACACACGCAGAATGTGAGAACACACACACAGGCAGAAGGTGAGAACACACACACACGCAGAATGTGAGAACAAACACGCAGAATGTGTGAACAGACACACATGCAGAATGTGTGAACAGAAACACAAGCAGAATGTGTGAGCACACACACACGCAGAATGTGAGAACACGCACACGCAGACTGTGTGAACACTCACAGGCAGAATGTGTGAACACACACACACACAATGTGTGAACACACACACGCAGAATGTGAGAACAAACACGCAGAATGTGTGAACAGACACACATGCAGAATGTGTGAACAGAAACACACGCAAAATGTGTGAGCACACACACACGCAGAATGTGAGAACACGCACACGCAGACTGTGTGAACACTCACAGGCAGAATGTGTGAACACACACACACAATGTGTGAACACACACCCACGCGGAATATATGAACACACACACACACACATAGAATGTGAGAACACACACACGCAGAATGTGTGAACACACACACATACATGCAGAATGTGTGAACCACACACACGCGCGCAGAATGTGTGAACACACACGCAGAATGTGTGAACACACACACACGCAAAATTTGAGAACACACACACATGCAGAAGGTGAGAACACACACACACACAGAATGTGAGAACACACACTCAGAATGTGTGAACAGACACACATGCAGAATGTGTGAACAGACACACACACGCAGAATGTGTGAGCACACACACACGCAGAATGTGAGAACACGCACACGCAGACTGTGTGAACACGCACAGGCAGAATGTGTGATCACACACACGCAGAATGTGAGAACACACACCCACGTGGAATGTGTGAGCACACACACACGCAGAATGTGAGAATACGCACACGCAGACTGTGTGAACACGCACAGGCAGAATGTGTGAACACACACGCGGAATGTGTGAACACACAAACGCAGAATGTGTGAACACACACACGCAGAATGTGTGAACACACACACACTCAGAATATGTGAACACAAACAGACGCAGAATGTGAGAACACACACACGCAGATTGTGAGAACACACACACGCAGAATGTAAGAACACACTCAGACGCGGAATGTGAGAACACACACATGCAGAAGGTGTGAACACACACACATACATGCAGAAGGTGTGAACATACACACACGCAGAATGTGTGAACACACACATGCAGAGTGTGAGAACACACACACGCAGAATGTGTGAAGACACACGCAGAATGTGTGAAGACACACGCAGAATGTGTGAAGACACACGCAGAATGTGTGAAGACACACAAGCAGAATGTGTGAACACACACGCAGAATGTGTGAACACACACGCAGAATGTATGAACACACATGCAGAATCTGTGAACACACACACACACGCAGAATGTGTGAACACACACGCAGAATGTGAACACAAACATGCAGAATGTGTGAACACACAGATACGCAGAATGTGTGAACACACACACATGCGGAATGTGTGAACACACACACGCAGAATGTGTGAACACACACAAGTGCAGAATATGTGAACACACACGCAGAATGTGTGAACACACACACACGCATATTGTGTGAACACACACATGCAGAATGTGTGAACACAGACGCAGAATGTGTGAACACACATGCAGAATGTGTGAACACACACACACGCAGAATGTGTGAACACACACACATGCAGAATGTGTGAACACACACACACGCAGAATGTGAGAAAACACACACAGGCAGAAGGTGAGAACACACACACACGCAGAATGTGAGAACACACACGCAGAATGTGTGAACAGACACACATGCAGAATGTGTGAACAGACACACACGCAGAATGTGTGAGCACACACACACGCAGAATGTGAGAACACGCACATGCAGACTGTGTGAACACGCTCAGGCAGAATGTGTGAGCACACACACACGCAGAATGTGAGAACACGCACATGCAGACTGTGTGAACATGCTCAGGCAGAATGTGTGAACACACACACGCAGAATGTGAGAACACACACGCAGAATGTGTGAACAGACACACATGCAGAATGTGTGAACATACACACACGCAGAATGTGTGAGCACACACACACGCAGAATGTGAGAACACGCACATGCAGACTGTGTGAACACGCTCAGGCAGAATGTGTGAACATACACACACAGAATGTGTGAACACTCCCCACGCAGAATATGTGAACACACACACACGTAGAATGTGAGAACACACACACACGCAGAATGTGTGAACACACACGCAGAATGTGTGAACACAGACGCAGAATGTGTGAGCACACACACTGAATGTGTGAACACACACACTCAGAATATGTGAACACAGACGCAGAATGTGAGAACACACACACACACAGATTGTGAGAACACACACCCACGCAGAATGTGAGAACATACACACACGCAGAAGGTGTGAACACACACACATACATGCAGAATGTGTGAACATACACACACACAGAATGTGTGAACACACACATGCAGAATGTGTGAAGACACACACGCAGAATGTGTGAAGACACACACGCAGAATGTGTGAAGACACACGCATGATGTGTGAAGACACACACGCAGAATGTGTGAACACACACACACACGCAGAATGTGTGAACACACACAAGCAGAATGTGTGAACACATGCAGAATGTGTGAACACACACACACTCGCAGAATGTGTGAACACACACGCAGAATGTCTGAACACAAACACGCAGAATGTGTGAACACACACACGCAGAATGTGTGAACACACACACGCAGAATGTGTGAACACACACACATGCGGAATGTGTGAACACACACATGCGGAATGTGTGAACACACACATGAGGAATGGGTGAACACACACGCAGAATGTGTGAACACACACACAAATGCAGAATGTGTGAGCACACACATGCGGAATGTGTGAACACACACATGCATATTGTGTGAACTCACACAAGCAGAATGTGTGAACACACACACAAATGCAGAATGTGTGAACACACACAAGCAGAATGTGTGAACACACACGCGGAATGTGTGAACACACACATGCGGAATGTGTGAACACACACGCACGCGGAATGTGTGAACACACCCACGCGGAATGTGTGAACTCACACACGCGGAATGTGTGAACTCACACACGCGGAATGTGTGAACACACAAACGCAGAATGTGTGAACACCCACACGCAGAATGTGTGAACACACACACGCAGAATGTGTGAACACACACACGCAGAATGTGTGAACACACACACGCAGACTGTGTGAACACACACACGCAGAATGTGTGAACACACACACGCAGAATGTGTGAACACACACCCACGCATAATATGTGAACACACACACACACACACGTAGAATGTGAGAACACACACACACACGCAGAATGTGTGAACACACACACACGCAGAAGGTGTGAACACACACACACGCAGAATGTGTGAACACACACACACGCAGAATGTGTGAACACACACACACGCAGAATGTGTGAAGACACACACGCAGAATGTGAGAACGCACAGACGCAGAATGTGTGAAAAAAAACGCAGAATGTGTGAACACACACACACGCAGAATGTGTGAACACAAAAACACGCAGAATGTGTGAACACACGTGGAATGTGTGAACACACGTGGAATGTGTGAACAAACACATGCGGAATGTGTGAACACACACGCACGCGGAATTTGTGAACACACACGCACGCGGAATGTGTGAACACACGCGCGCGGAATGTGTGAACACACACGCGGAATGTGTGAACACACAAACGCAGAATGTGTGAACACACGCAGAATGTGTGAACACACACGCAGAATGTGTGAACACACACACGCAGAATGTGTGAACACACACACGCAGAATGTGTGAACACACACACACGCAGAATGTGTGAACACACACACATGCAGAATGTGTGAACTCAACTCACGCAGAATTTGTGAACACACACGCAGAATGTGTGAACACAACAGACGCAGAATGTGTGAACACAGACAGGCAGAATGTGTGAACACACACACACGCAGTATGTGGGAACACACACATGCAGAATGTGTGAGCACACACACACGCAGAATGTGTGAGCACACACACATGCAGAATGTGAGAACACGCACACGCAGACTGTGTGAACACGCACAGGCAGAATGTGTGAACACACACACACAGAACGTGTGACCACACACCCATGCAGAATATGTGAAACCACACACACAGGTAGAATGTCAGAACACACACACACGCAGAATGTGTGAACACACACACATACATGCAGAATGTGAGAACAACACACACTCGCACAGAAAGTGTGAACACACGCAGAATAGGTGAAAACACACACACGCAGAATGTGAGAACACACACACAGGCAGAATGTGTGAACACAGACACACGCAGAATGTGTAAACACACACACACGCAGAATGTGTGAACACACCCACACGCAGAATGTGTGAACACACCCACATGCAGAATGTGTGAACAAACACACAAGTGCAGAATGTGTGAACACACACGCAGAATGTGTGAACACACACACGCATATTGTGTGAACACACACCTGCAGAATGTGTGAACACACACATGCAGAATGTGTGAACACAGACGCAGAATGCGTGAACACATGCAGAATGTGTGAACACACACGCAGAATGTGTGAACACACACATGCAGAATGTGTGAACACAGATGCAGAATGTGTGAACACACACGCAGAATGTGTGAACACACACACACAGAATGTGTGAACACGCACAGGCAGAATGTGTGAACATACACACACACACTGTGTGAACACACACCCACGCAGAATATGTGAACACACACACACGTAGAATGTGAGAACACACACACATGCAGAATGTGTGAACACACACACATACATGCAGAATGTGTGAACCACACACACGCGCGCAGAATGTGTGAACACACACGTAGAATGTGTGAACACACACACACACACACAATTTGAGAACACACACACAGGCAGAAGGTGAGAACACACACACACACAGAATGTGAGAACACACACTCAGAATGTGTGAACAGACACACATGCAGAATGTGTGAACAGACACACATGCAGAATGTGTGAACAGACACACACACGCAGAATGTGTGAGCACACACACACGCAGAATGTGAGAACACGCACACGCAGACTGTGTGAACACGCACAGGCAGAATGTGTGAACACACACAGGCAGAAGGTGAGAACACACACACACACAGAATGTGAGAACACACACTCAGAATGTGTGAACAGACACACATGCAGAATGTGTGAACAGACACACATGCAGAATGTGTGAACAGACACACACACGCAGAATGTGTGAGCACACACACACGCAGAATGTGAGAACACGCACACGCAGACTGTGTGAACACGCACAGGCAGAATGTGTGAACACACACAGGCAGAATGTGAGAACACATACACGCGGAATGTGTGAACACACAAACGCAGAATGTGTGAACACACACACGCAGAATGTGTGAACACACACGCAGAATGTGTGAACACACACACACTCAGAATATGTGAACACAAACGGACGCAGAATGTGAGAACACACACACGCAGATTGTGAGAACACACACACATGCAGATTGTGAGAACACACACACACGCAGAATGTAAGAACACACACAGACGCAGAATGTGAGAACACACACATGCAGAAGGTGTGAACACACACGCATACATGCAGAATGTGTGAACATACACACACGCAGAATGTGTGAACACACACATGCAGAGTGTGTGAAGACACACACGCAGAATGTGTGAAGACACACGCAGAATGTGTGAAGACACACAAGCAGAATGTGTGAACACACGCAGAATTTGTGAACACACACGCAGAATGTATCAACACACATGCAGAATCTGTGAACACACACACACACACAGAATGTGTGAACACACACACGCAGAATGTGTGAACACACACACACTCAGAATATGTGAACACAAACAGACGCAGAATGTAAGAACACACACACACGCAGTTTGTGAGAACACACACACACACAGAATGTAAGAACACACACAGACGCAGAATGTGAGAACACACACATGCAGAAGGTGTGAACACACACACATACATGCAGAATGTGTGAACATACACACACGCAGAATGTGTGAACACACACATGCAGAGTGTGAGAACACACACACGCAGAATGTGTGAAGACACACGCAGAATGTGTGAAGGCACACACAGAATGTGTGAAGACACACACGCAGAATGTGTGAAGACACACAAGCAGAATGTGTGAACACACACGCAGAATGTGTGAACACACACGCAGAATGTATGAACACACATGCAGAATCTGTGAACACACACACACGCAGAATGTGTGAACACACACGCAGAATGTGAACACACAGATACGCAGAATGTGTGAACACACACACATGCGGAATGTGTGAACACACACACGCAGAATGTGTGAACACACACGCAGAATGTGTGAACACACACACAAGTGCAGAATATGTGAACACACACGCAGAATGTGTGAACACACACACACGCATATTGTGTGAACACACACATGCAGAATGTGTGAACACAGACGCAGAATGTGTGAACACACATGCAGAATGTGTGAACACACACACATGCAGAATGTGTGAACACACACACATACAGAATGTGTGAACACACACACGCAGAATGTGAGAAAACACACAAAGGCAGAAGGTGAGAACACACACACACGCAGAATGTGAGAAGACACACGCAGAATGTGTGAACAGACACACATGCAGAATGTGTGAACAGACACAAACGCAGAATGTGTGAGCACACACACACGCAGAATGTGAGAACACGCACACGCAGACTGTGTGAACACGCACAGGCAGAATGTGTGAACACACACACACAGAATGTGTGAACACTCCCCACGCAGAATATGTGAACACACACACACGTAGAATGTGAGAACACACACACACGCAGAATGTGTGAACACACACGCAGAATGTGTGAACACAGACGCAGAATGTGTGAGCACACATGCTGAATGTGTGAACACACACACACTCAGAATATATGAACACAAACAGACGCAGAATGTGAGAACACACACACACACACAGATTGTGAGAACACACACACACGCAGAATGTGAGAACACACACACACGCAGAAGGTGTGAACACACACACATACATGCAGAATGTGTGAACATACACACACGCAGAATGTGTAAACACACACGCAGAATGTGTGAAGACACACACGCAGAATGTGTGAAGACACACACGCAGAATGTGTGAAGACACACTCGCATGATGTGTGAAGACACACACGCAGAATGTGTGAACACACACACACGCAGAATGTGTGAACACACACAAGCAGAATGTGTGAACACACGCAGAATGTGTGAACACACACGCACTCGCAGAATGTGTGAACACACACGCAGAATGTCTGAACACAAACACGCAGAATGTGTGAACACACACATGCGGAATGTGTGAACACACACATGAGGAATGTGTGAACACACACGCAGAATGTGTGAACACACACGCAGAATGTGTGAACACACACACAAATGCAGAATGTGTGAACACACACATGCATATTGTGTGAACTCACACAAGCAGAATGTGTGAACACACACACAAATGCAGAATGTGTGAACACACACAAGCAGAATGTGTGAACACACACGCGGAATGTGTGAACACACACATGCGGAATGTGTGAACACACACGCACGCGGAATGTGTGAACACACCCACGCGGAATGTGTGAACTCACACACGCGGAATGTGTGAACACACAAACGCAGAATGTGTGAACACCCACACGCAGAATGTGTGAACACACACACGCAGAATGTGTGAACACACACACGCAGAATGTGTGAACACACACACGCAGACTGTGTGAACACACACACGCAGAATGTGTGAACACACACACGTAGAATGTGAGAACACACACACACACGCAGAATGTGTGAACACACACACACGCAGAAGGTGTGAACACACACACGCAGAATGTGTGAACACACACACACGCAGAATGTGTGAACACAACAGACGCAGAATGTGTGAACACACACAGGCAGATGGTGTGAACACACACACACGCAGTATGTGGGAACACACACATGCAGAATGTGTGAGCACACTCACACGCAGAATGTGTGAGCACACACACATGCAGAATGTGAGAACACGCACACGCAGACTGTGTGAACACGCACAGGCAGAATGTGTGAACACACACACACAGAATGTGTGACCACACACCCATGCAGAATATGTGAAACCACACACACAGGTAGAATGTCAGAACACACACACACACAGAATGTGTGAACACACACACATACATGCAGAATGTGAGAACCACACACACTCGCACAGAAAGTGTGAACACACACGCAGAATATGTGAAAACACACACACGCAGAATGTGAGAACACACACAGGCAGAATGTGTGAACACAGACACACGCAGAATGTGTAAACACACACGCAGAATGTGTGAACACACCCACACGCAGAATGTGTGAACACACACACACGCATATTGTGTGAACACACACATGCAGAATGTGTGAACACAGACGCAGAATGCGTGAACACATGCAGAATGTGTGAACACACACGCAGAATGTGTGAACACACACATGCAGAATGTGTGAACACAGATGCAGAATGTGTGAACACACACGCAGAATGTGTGAACACACTCACGCAGAATGTGTGAACCCACACATGCAGCATGTGAGAACACACACACACAGAATGTGTGAACACACACCCACGCAGAATATTTGAACACACACACACACGTAGAATGTGAGAACACACACACACGCAGAATGTGTGAACACACACACATACATGCAGAATGTGTGAACCACACACACACGTGCAGAATGTGTGAACACACACGCAGAATGTGTGAACACACACACACAAAATTTGAGAACACACACACAGGCAGAAGGTGAGAACACACACACACACAGAAAGTGAGAACACACACTCAGAATGTGTGAACAGACACACATGCAGAAAGTGTGAGCACACACACACGCAGAATGTGAGAACACGCACACGCAGACTGTGTGAACACGCACAGGCAGAATGTGTGAACACACACACGCAGAATGTGAGAACACACACCCACGCAGAATGTGTGAGCACACACCCACGCAGAATGTGAGAACAGGCACACGCAGACTGTGTGAACACGCACAGGCAGAATGTGTGAACACGCACAGGCAGAATGTGTGAACACACACGCAGAATGTGTGAACACACACACACTCAGAATATGTGAACACAAACGGACTCAGAATGTGAGAACACACACACACGCAGATTGTGAGAACACACACACACGCATATTGTGTGAACACACACATGCAGAATGTGTGAACACAGACGCAGAATGTGTGAACACACATGCAGAATGTGTGAACACACACACACGCAGAATGTGTGAACACACACACGCAGAATGTGAGAACACACACGCAGAATGTGTGAACAGACACACACGCAGAATGTGTGAGCACACACACACGCAGAATGTGAGAACACGCACACGCAGACTGTGTGAACACACACAGGCAGAATGTGTGAACACTCACACACAGAATGTGTGAACACTCCCCACGCAGAATATGTGAACACACACACACGGAGAATGTGAGAACACACACACACGCAGAATGTGTGAACACACACGCAGAATGTGTGAACACAGACGCAGAATGTGTGAGCACACACGCTGAATGTGTGAACACACACACACTCAGAATATGTGAACACAAGCAGACGCAGAATGTGAGAACACACACACACAGATTGTGAGAACACACACACACGCAGAATGTGAGAACACACACACACGCAGAAAGTGTGAACACACACACATACATGCAGAATGTGTGAACATACACACACGCAGAATGTGTGAACACACACGCAGAATGTGTGAAGACACACACGCAGAATGTGTGAAGACACACGCAGAATGTGTGAAGACACACACGCATGATGTGTGAAGACACACACGCAGAATGTGTGAACACACACACGCAGAATGTGTGAACACACACAAGCAGAATGTGTGAACACACGCAGAATGTGTGAACACACACGCACTCGCAGAATGTGTGAACACACACGCAGAATGTCTGAACACAAACACGCAGAATGTGTGAACACACACAAGCAGAATGTGTGAACACACACACATGCAGAATGTGTGATACACACATGCGGAATGTGTGAACACACACATGAGGAATGTGTGAACACACACGCAGAATGTGTGAACACACACGCAGAATGTGTGAACACACACACAAATGCAGAATGTGTGAGCACACACATGCGGAATGTGTGAACACACACATGCATATTGTGTGAACTCACACAAGCAGAATGTGTGAACAGACACACGCAGAATGTGTGAACAAACACACACTCAGAATATGTGAACACAAACAGACGCAGAATGTGAGAACACACACGCACGCAGATTGTGAGAACACCCACACGCAGAATGTAAGAACACACTCAGACGCTGAATGTGAGAACACACACATGCAGAAGGTGTGAACACACACACATACATGCAGAATGTGTGAACATACACACACGCAGAATGTATGAAGACACACGCAGAATGTGTGAAGACACACGCAGAATGTATGAAGACACACACGCAGAATGTGTGAAGACACACAAGCAGAATGTGTGAACACACACGCAGAATGTGTGAACACACACGCAGAATGTATGAACACACATGCAGAATCTGTGAACACACACACACACGCAGAATATGTGAACACACACGCAGAATGTGAACACAAACATGCAGAATGTGTGAACACACACATGCAGAATGTGTGAACACACAGATACGCAGAATGTGTGAACACACACACATGTGGAATGTGTGAACACACACATGCAGAATGTGTGAACACACGCAGAATGTGTGAACACACACACAAGTGCAGAATATGTGAACACACACACAGAATGTGTGAACACACACACACGCATATTGTGTGAACACACACATGCAGAATGTCTGAACACAGACGCAGAATGTGTGAACACACATGCAGAATGTGTGAACACACACACGCAGAATTTGTGAACACACACACATACAGAATGTGTGAACACACACACACGCAGAATGTGAGAAAACACACACAGGCAGAAGGTGAGAACACACACACACGCAGAATGTGAGAACACACATGCAGAATGTGTGAACAGACACACATGCAGAATGTGTGAACAGACACACACGCAGAATGTGTGAGCACACACACACGCAGAATGTGAGAACACGCACATGCAGACTGTGTGAACACGCTCAGGCAGAATGTGTGAACACACACACACAGAATGTGTGAACACTCCCCACGCAGAATATGTGAACACACACACACGTAGAATGTGGGAACACACACACACGCAGAATGTGTGAACACACACGCAGAATGTGTGAACACAGACGCAAAATGTGTGAGCACACACGCTGAATGTGTGAACACACAAACTCAGAATATGTGAACACAAACAGACGCAGAATGTGAGAACACACACACACACAGATTGTGAGAACACACACACGCGCAGAATGTGAGAACACACACACACGCAGAAGGTGTGAACACACACACATACATGCAGAATGTGTGAACATACACACACGCAGAATGTGTGAACACACACGCAGAATGTGTGAAGACACACACGCAGACTGTGTGAAGACACACACGCAGAATGTGTGAAGACACACACGCATGATGTGTGAAGACACACACGCAGAATGTGTGAACACACACACGCACGCAGAATGTGTGAACACACACAAGCAGAATGTGTGAACACACGCAGAATGTGTGAACACACACCCACTCGCAGAATGTGTGAACACACACGCAGAATGTCTGAACACAAACACGCAGAATGTGTGAACACACACACGCAGAATGTGTGAACACACACACATGCGGAATGTGTGAACACACACATGAGGAATGTGTGAACACACATGCAGAATGTGTGAACACACACGCAGAATGTGTGAACACACACACAAATGCAGAATGTGTGAGCACACACATGCGGAATGTGTGAACACACACATGCATATTGTGTGAACTCACACAAGCAGAATGTGTGAACACACACACAAATGCAGAATGTGTGAACACACACAAGCAGAATGTGTGAACACACACGCGGAATGTGTGAACACACACATGCGGAATGTGTGAACACACACGCACGCGGAATGTGTGAACACACCCACGCGGAATGTGTGAACTCACACACGCGGAATGTGTGAACACACAAACGCAGAATGTGTGAACACCCACACGCAGAATGTGTGAACACACACACGCAGAATGTGTGAACACACACACGCAGAATGTGTGAACACACACACGCAGACTGTGTGAACACACACACGCAGAATGTGTGAACACACACACGCAGAATGTGTGAACACACACCCACGCATAATATGTGAACACACACACACACGTAGAATGTGAGAACACACACACACACGCAGAATGTGTGAACACACACACACGCAGAAGGTGTGAACACACACACACGCAGAATGTGTGAACACACACACACGCAGAATGTGTGAACACACACACACGCAGAATGTGTGAACACACACACACGCAGAATGTGTGAAGACACACACGCAGAATGTGAGAACGCACAGACGCAGAATGTGTGAAAAGAAACGCAGAATGTGTGAACACACACACACACGCAGAATGTGTGAACACAAAAACACGCAGAATGTGTGAACACACATGGATTGTGTGAACACACGTGGAATGTGTGAACAAACACATGCAGAATGTGTGAACACACACACGCAGAATGTGTGAACACACACACGCAGAATGTGTGAACACACACACGCAGAATGTGTGAACACACACGCAGAATGTATGAACACACATGCAGAATCTGTGAACACAAACATGCAGAATGTGTGAACACACACATGCAGAATGTGTGAACACACAGATACGCAGAATGTGTGAACACACACACATGCGGAATGTGTGAACACACACGCAGAATGTGTGAACACACACGCAGAATGTGTGAACACACACACAAGTGCAGAATATGTGAACACACATGCAGAATGTGTGAACACACACACGCATATTGTGTGAACACACACATGCAGAATGTGTGAACACAGACGCAGAATGTGTGAACACACATGCAGAATGTGTGAACACACACACACGCAGAATGTGTGAACACACACACATACAGAATGTGTGAACACACACACACGCAGAATGTGAGAAAACACACACAGGCAGAAGGTGAGAACACACACACATACAGAATGTGTGAACACACACACACGCAGAATGTGAGAAAACACACACAGGCAGAAGGTGAGAACACACACACACGCAGAATGTGAGAACACACACGCAGAATATGTGAACACACACACACGTAGAATGTGAGAACACACAGACACGCAGAATGTGTGAACACACACGCAGAATGTGTGAACACAGACGCAGAATGTGTGAGCACACACGCTGAATGTGTGAACACACACACTCAGAATATGTGAACACAAACAGACGCAGAATGTGAGAACACACACACACACAGATTGTGAGAACACACACACGCGCAGAATGTGAGAACACACACACACACACAGATTGTGAGAACACACACACACGCAGAATGTGAGAACACACACACACGCAGAATGTGTGAACACACACACATACATGCAGAATGTGTGAACATACACACACGCAGAATGTGTGAACACACATGCAGAATGTGTAAAGACACACACGCAGAATGTGTGAAGACACACACGCAGAATGTGTGAAGACACACATGCATGATGTGTGAAGACACACACGCAGAATGTGTGAACACACACACACACGCAGAATGTGTGAACACACACAAGCAAAATGTGTGAACACACGCAGAATGTGTGAACACACACACACTCGCAGAATGTGTGAACACACACGCAGAATGTCTGAACACAAACACGCAGAATGTGTGAACACACACACGCAGAATGTGTGAACACGCACAGGCAGAATGTGTGAACACATGCACACACACTGTGTGAACACACACCCACGCAGAATATGTGAACACACACACACACGTAGAATGTGAGAACACACACACATGCAGAATGTGTGAACACACACACATACATGCAGAATGTGTGAACTACACACATGCGCGCCGAATGTGTGAACACACACGCAGAATGTGTGAACACACACACACACAAAATTTGAGAACACACACACAGGCAGAAGGTGAGAACACACACACACACGGAATGTGAGAACACACACTCAGAATGTGTGAACAGACACACATGCAGAATGTGTGAACAGACACACACACGCAGAATGTGTGAGCACACACACACGCAGAATGTGAGAACACGCACACGCAGACTGTGTGAACACGCACAGGCAGAATGTGTGAACACACACACGCAGAATGTGAGAACACACACCCACACAGAATGTGTGAGCACACACCCACGCAGAATGTGAGAACAGGCACACGCAGACTGTGTGAACACGCACAGGCAGAATGTGTGAACACGCACAGGCAGAATGTGTGAACACACACACGCGGAATGTGTGAACACACAAACGCAGAATGTGTGAACACACACACTCAGAATGGGTGAACACACACGCAGAATGTGTGAACACACACACACTCAGAATATGTGAACACAAACGGACGCAGAATGTGAGAACACACACACACGCAGATTGTGAGAACACACACACGCGGATTGTGAGAACACACACACGCAGAATGTAAGAACACAGACGCAGAATGTGAGAACACACACATGCAGAAGGTGTGAACACACACACATACATGCAGAATGTGTGAACATACACACACGCAGAATGTGTGAACACACACATGCAGAGTGTGAGAACACACACACGCAGAATGTGTGAAGACACACGCAGAATGTGTGAAGACACACAAGCAGAATGTGTGAACACACACGCAGAATTTGTGAACACACACGCAGAATGTATGAACACACATGGAGAATCTGTGAACACACACACACACACAGAATGTGTGAACACACACACGCAGAATGTGTGAACACACACACACTCAGAATATGTGAACACAAACAGACGCAGAATGTAAGAACACACACACACGCAGATTGTGAGAACACACACACACACGCAGAATGTAAGAACACACACAGACGCAGAATGTGAGAACACACACATGCAGAAGGTGTGAACACACACACATACATGCAGAATGTGTGAAGACACACGCAGAATGTGTGAAGGCACACACAGAATGTGTGAAGACACACACGCAGAATGTGTGAAGACACACAAGCAGAATGTGTGAACACACACGCAGAATGTGTGAACACACACGCAGAATGTATGAACACACATGCAGAATCTGTGAACACACACACACACGCAGAATGTGTGAACACACACGCAGAATGTGAACACAAACATGCAGAATGTGTGAACACACACATGCAGAATGTGTGAACACACAGATACGCAGAATGTGTGAACACACACACATGCGGAATGTGTGAACACACACACGCAGAATGTGTGAACACACACGCAGAATGTGTGAACACACACACAAGTGCAGAATATGTGAACACACACGCAGAATGTGTGAACACACACACGCATATTGTGTGAACACACACATGCAGAATGTGTGAACACAGACGCAGAATGTGTGAACACACATGCAGAATGTGTGAACACACACACATGCAGAATGTGTGAACACACACCCACGCGGAATATGTGAACACACACACACACATAGAATGTGAGAACACACACACGCAGAATGTGTGAACACACACACATACATGCAGAATGTGTGAACCACACACACGCGCGCAGAATGTGTGAACACACACGCAGAATGTGTGAACACACACACATGCATGCAGAATGTGTGTACCACACACACGCGCGCAGAATGTGTGAACACACTCAGAATGTGTGAACATACACACACGCAAATTTTGAGAAGACACACCCAGGCAGAAGGTGAGAACACACACACACACAGAATGTGAGAACACACACTCAGAATGTGTGAACACACACACACAGAATGTGTGAACACTCCCCACGCAGAATATGTGAACACACACACACGTAGAATGTGTGAACACACACGCAGAATGTGTGAACACAGACGCAGAATGTGTGAGCACACACGCTGAATGTGTGAACACACACACACTCAGAATATGTGAACACAAACAGACGCAGAATGTGAGAACACACACACACACAGATTGTGAGAACACACACACATGCAGAATGTGAGAACACACACACACGCAGAAGGTGTGAACACACACACATACATGCAGAATGTGTGAACATACACACACGCAGAATGTGTGAACACACACGCAGAATGTGTGAAGACACACACGCAGAATGTGTGAAGACACACGCATGATGTGTGAAGACACACACGCAGAATGTGTGAAGACACACGCATGATGTGTGAAGACACACAAGCAGAATGTGTGAACACACGCAGAATGTGTGAACACACACACACTCGCAGAATGTGTGAACACACACGCAGAATGTCTGAACACAAACACGCAGAATGTGTGAACACACACACGCAGAATGTGTGAACACACACACATGCAGAATGTGTGAACACACATGCGGAATGTGTGAACACACATATGAGGAATGTGTGAACACACACACGCAGAATGTGTGAACACACGCAGAATGTGTGAACACACACACAAATGCAGAATGTGTGAGCACACACATGCGGAATGTGTGAACACACACATGCATATTGTGTGAACTCACACACGCAGAATGTGTGAACACACACACAAATGCAGAATGTGTGAACACACACACAAATGCAGAATGTGTGAACACACACAAGCAGAATGTGTGAACACACACGCGGAATGTGTGAACACACACATGCGGAATGTGTGAACACACACGCACGCGGAATGTGTGAACACACCCACGCGGAATGTGTGAACACACACACGTGGAATTTGTGATCACACAAACGCAGAATGTATGAACACACACGCAGAATGTGTGAACACCCACACGCAGAATGTGTGAACACCCACACGCAGAATGTGTGAACACACACACGCAGACTGTGTGAACACACACACGCAGAATGTGTGAACACACACACGCAGAATGTGTGAACACACACCCACGCATAATATGTGAACACACACACACACGTAGAATGTGAGAACACACACACACACGCAGAATGTGTGAACACACACACACACAGAAGGTGTGAACACACACACACGCAGAATGTGTGAACACACACGCAGAATGTGTGAACACAAACATGCAGAATGTGTGAACACACACATGCAGAATGAATGAACACACAGATACGCAGAGTGTGTGAACACACACACATGCGGAATGTGTGAACACACGCAGAATGTGTGAACACACACGCAGAATGTATGAACACACACACAAGTGCAGAATATGTGGACACACACAGAATGTGTGAACACACACACACGCATATTGTGTGAACACACACATGCAGAATGTGTGAACACAGGCGCAGAATGTGTGAACACACATGCAGAATGTGTGAACACACACACACGCAGAATGTGTGAAAACACACACATACAGAATGTGTGAACACACACGCAGAATGTGAGAAAACACGCACGGGCAGAAGGTGAGAACACACACACGCAGAATGTGAGAACACACATGCAGAATGTGTGAACAGGCACACATGCTGAATGTGTGAACAGAAACACACGCAGAATGTGTCAACACACACGCAGAATTTGTGAACACACACGCAGAATGTATGTACACACATGCAGAATCTGTGAACACACACACGCACGCAGAATGTGTGAACACGCTCAGGCAGAATGTGTGAACACACACACACACACAATGTGTGAACACACACCCACGCAGAATATGTGAACACACACATACACGTAGAATGTGAGAACACACACACATGCAGAATGTGTGAACACACACACATACATGCAGAATGTGTGAACCACACACACGCGCGCAGAATGTGTGAACACACAAGCAGAATGTGTGAACACAAACGCAGACTGTGAGAACACACACACAGGCAGAAGGTGAGAACACACACACACGCAGAATGTGAGAACAAACACGCAGAATGTGTGAACAGACACACATGCAGAATGTGTGAACAGAAACACACGCAGAATGTGTGAGCACACACACACGCAGAATGTGAGAACACGCACACGCAGACTGTGTGAACACTCACAGGCAGAATGTGTGAACACACACACAAGTGCAGAATATGTGAACACACACACAGAATGTGTGAACACACACACATGCATATTGTGTGAACACACACATGCAGAATGTGTGAACACAGACGCAGAATGTGTGAACACACATGCAGAATGTGTGAACACACACACACGCAGAATGTGTGAACACACACACATACAGAATGTGTGAACACACACACGCAGAATGTGAGAACACACATGCAGAATGTGTGAACACACACACACGCAGAATGTGTGAAAACACACACATACAGAATGTGTGAACACACACGCAGAATGTGAGAAAACACACACGGGCAGAAGGTGAGAACACACACACGCAGAATGTGAGAACACACATGCAGAATGTGTGAACAGCACACATGCAGAATGTGTGAACAGAAACACACGCAGAATGTGTGAACGCACACGCAGAATTTGTGAACACACACGCAGAATGTATGTACACACATGCAGAATCTGTGAACACACACACGCACGCAGAATGTGTGAACACGCTCAGGCAGAATGTGTGAACTCACACACACACACAATGTGTGAACACACACCCACGCAGAATATGTGAACACACACATACACGTAGAATGTGAGAACACACACAGATGCAGAATGTGTGAACACACACACATACATGCAGAATGTGTGAACCACACACACGCGCGCAGAATGTGTGAACACACAAGCAGAATATGTGAACACAAACGCAGACTGTGAGAACACACACACAGGCAGAAGGTGAGAACACACACACGCAGAATGTGAGAACAAACACGCAGAATGTGTGAACAGACACACATGCAGAATGTGTGAACAGAAACACACGCAGAATGTGTGAGCACACACACACGCAGAATGTGAGAACACGCACACGCAGACTGTGTGAACACTCACAGGCAGAATGTGTGAACACACACAAGTGCAGAATATGTGAACACACACACGGAATGTGTGAACACACACACACTCATATTGTGTGAACACACACATGCAGAATGTGTGAACACAGACGCAGAATGTGTGAACACACATGCAGAATGTGTGAACACACACACACGCAGAATGTGTGAACACACACACATACAGAATGTGTGAACACACACACGCAGAATGTGAGAACACACATGCAGAATGTGTGAACAGACACACATGCAGAATGTGTGAACAGACACACGCAGAATGTGTGAACACACACGCAGAATTTGTGAACACACATGCAGAATGTATGAACACACATGCAGAATCTGTGAACACACACACACACGCAGAATGTGTGAACACGCTCAGGCAGAATGTGTGAACACACACACACACACACAATGTGTGAACACACACCCACGCAGAATATGTGAACTCACACACACACGTAGAATGTGAGAACACACACACATGCAGAATGTGTGAACACACACACGTGCGCAGAATGTGTGAACACACGCAGAATGTGTGAACACAAACGCAGAATGTGAGAACACACACACAGGCAGAAGGTGAGAACACACACACACGCAGAATGTGAGAACAAACACGCAGAATGTGTGAACAGACACACATGCAGAATGTGTGAACAGAAACACACGCAGAATGTGTGAGCACACACACACGCAGAATGTGAGAACACGCACACGCAGACTGTGTGAACACTCACAGGCAGAATGTGTGAACACACACACACACAATGTGTGAACACACACCCACGCAGAATATGTGAACACACACACACACATAGAATGTGAGAACACACACACGCAGAATGTGTGAACACACACACATACATGCAGAATGTGTGAACCACACACACGCGCGCAGAATGTGTGAACACACACGCAGAATGTGTGAACACACACACATGCATGCAGAATGTGTGTACCACACACACGCGCGCAGAATGTGTGAACACACTCAGAATGTGTGAACATACACACACGCAAATTTTGAGAAGACACACCCAGGCAGAAGGTGAGAACACACACACACACAGAATGTGAGAACACACACTCAGAATGTGTGAACACACACACACAGAATGTGTGAACACTACCCACGCAGAATATGTGAACATACACACACGTAGAATGTGAGAACACACACACACGCAGAATGTGTGAACACACACGCAGAATGTGTGAACACAGACGCAGAATGTGTGAGCACACACGCTGAATGTGTGAACACACACACACTCAGAATATGTGAACACAAAGAGACGCAGAATGTGAGAACACACACACACACAGATTGTGAGAATACACACACATGCAGAATGTGAGAACACACACACACGCAGAAGGTGTGAACACACACACATACATGCAGAATGTGTGAACATACACACACGCAGAATGTGTGAACACACACGCAGAATGTGTGAAGACACACACGCAGAATGTGTGAAGACACACGCATGATGTGTGAAGACACACACGCAGAATGTGTGAAGACACACGCATGATGTGTGAAGACACACAAGCAGAATTTGTGAACACACGCAGAATGTGTGAACACACACACACTCGCAGAATGTGTGAACACACCGCAGAATGTCTGAACACAAACACGCAGAATGTGTGAACACACACACGCAGAATGTGTGAACACACACACATGCAGAATGTGTGAACACACATGCGGAATGTGTGAACACACATATGAGGAATGTGTGAACACACACACGCAGAATGTGTGAACACACACGCAGAATGTGTGAACACACACACAAATGCAGAATGTGTGAGCACACACATGCGGAATGTGTGAACACACACATGCATATTGTGTGAACTCACACACGCAGAATGTGTGAACACACACACAAATGCAGAATGTGTGAACACACACACAAATGCAGAATGTGTGAACACACACAAGCAGAATGTGTGAACACACACGCGGAATGTGTGAACACACACATGCGGAATGTGTGAACACACACGCACGCGGAATGTGTGAACACACCCACGCGGAATGTGTGAACACACACACGTGGAATTTGTGAACACACAAACGCAGAATGTGTGAACACACACACGCAGAATGTGTGAACACCCACACGCAGAATGTGTGAACCCCCACACGCAGAATGTGTGAACACACACACGCAGACTGTGTGAACACACACACGCAGAATGTGTGAACACACACACGCAGAATGTGTGAACACACACCCACGCATAATATGTGAACACACACACACGTAGAATGTGAGAACACACACACACACACGCAGAATGTGTGAACACACACACACACAGAAGGTGTGAACACACACACACGCAGAATGTGTGAACACACACACACGCAGAATGTGTGAACACACACACACGCAGAATGTGTGAACACACACACACGCAGAATGTGTGAACGCACACACACGCAGAATGTATGAAGACACACACGCAGAATGTGAGAACGCACAGACGCAGAATGTGTGAAAAGAAACACAGAATGTGTGAACACACACACTCACGCAGAATGTGTGAACACAAAAACACGCAGTATGTGTGAACACACGTGGAATGTGTGAACAAACACATGCGGAATGTGTGAACACACACGCACGCGGAATGTGTGAACACACACGCGGAATGTGTGAACACACAAACGCAGAATGTGTGAACACACGCAGAATGTGTGAACACACACACGCAGAATGTGTGAACACACACACACGCAGAATGTGTGAACACACATGCAGAATGTGTGAACATACACACACGCAGAATGTGTGAACACACACATGCAGAGTGTGAGAACACACACACGCAGAATGTGTGAAGACACACAAGCAGAATGTGTGAACACACACGCAGAATTTGTGAACACACACGCAGAATTTATGAACACACATGCAGAATCTGTGAACACACACACACACGCAGAATTTGTGAACACGCTCAGGCAGAATGTGTGAACACACACACACACACAATGTGTGAACACACACCCACGCAGAATATGTGAACACACACACAAACGTAGAATGTGAGAACACACACACATGCAGAATGTGTGAACACACACACATACATGCAGAATGTGTGAACCACACACACGCGCGCAGAATGTGTGAACACACACGCAGAATGTGTGAACACACACGCAGAATGTGAGAACACACACAGGCAGAAGGTGAGAACACACACACACGCAGAATGTGAGAACAAACACGCAGAATGTGTGAACAGACACACATGCAGAATGTGTGAACAGACACACACACGCAGAATGTGTGAGCACACACACGCAGAATGTGAGAACACGCACACGCAGACTGTGTGAACACTCACAGGCAGAATGTGTGAACACACACACACACAATGTGTGAACACACACCCACGCGGTATATGTGAACACACACACACACACACATAGAATGTGAGAACACACACACGCAGAATGTGTGAGCACAAACACATACATGCAGAATGTGTGAACCACACACACGCGCGCAGAATGTGTGAACACACACGCAGAATGTGTGAACACACACACACGCAAAATTTGAGAACCCACACACATGCAGAAGGTGAGAACACACACACACACACACATGGAATGTGAGAACACACACACGCAGAATGTGTGAGCACAAACACATACATGCAGAATGTGTGAACCACACACACGCGCGCAGAATGTGAGAACACACACTCAGAATGTGTGAACAGACACACATGCAGAATGTGTGAACACACCCACGCAGAATGTGTGAGCACACACACACGCAGAATGTGATAATACGCACACGCAGACTGTGTCAACACGAACAGGCAGAATGTGTGAACACACACGCGGAATGTGTGAACACACAAACGCAGAATGTGTGAACAGACACACGCAGAATGTGTGAACACACACACACTCAGAATATGTGAACACAAACAGACGCAGAATGTGAGAACACACACACACGCAGATTGTGAGAACACACACACGCAGAATGTAAGAACACACTCAGACGCAGAATGTGAGAACACACACATGCAGAAGGTGTGAACACACACACATACATGCAGAAGGTGTGAACATACACACACGCAGAATGTGTGAACACACACATGCAGAGTGTGAGAACACACACACGCAGAATGTGTGAAGACACATGCAGAATGTGTGAAGACACACGCAGAATGTGTGAAGACACACACGCAGAATGTGTGAAGACACACAAGCAGAATGTGTGAACACACACGCAGAATGTGTGAACACACGCAGAATGTATGAACACACATGCAGAATTGTGAACACACACACACACGTAGAATGTGTGAACACACGCAGAATGTGAACACAAACATGCAGAATGTGTGAACACACATGCAGAATGTGTGAACACACACGCAGAATGTGAGAACACACACACAGGCAGAAGGTGAGAACACACACACACGCAGAATGTGAGAACAAACACGCAGAATGTGTGAACAGACACACATGCAGAATGTGTGAACAGAAACACACGCAGAATGTGTGAGCACACACACACGCAGAATGTGAGAACACGCACACGCAGACTGTGTGAACACTCACAGGCAGAATGTGTGAACACACACACACACAATGTGTGAACACACACACACGCAGAATGTGAGAACAAACACGCAGAATGTGTGAACAGACACACATGCAGAATGTGTGAACAGAAACACACGCAGAATGTGTGAGCACACACACACGCAGAATGTGAGAACACGCACACGCAGACTGTGTGAACACTCACAGGCAGAATGTGTGAACACACACACACAATGTGTGAACACACACCCACGCGGAATATGTGAACACACATACACACACATAGAATGTGAGAACACACACACGCAGAATGTGTGAACACACACACATACATGCAGAATGTGTGAACCACACACACGTGCGCAGAATGTGTGAACACACACGCAGAATGTGTGAACACACACACACGCAAAATTTGAGAACACACACACATGCAGAAGGTGAGAACACACACACACACACAGAATGTGAGAACACACACTTAGAATGTGTGAACAGACACACATGCAGAATGTGTGAACAGACACACACACGCAGAATGTGTGAGCACACACACGCAGAATGTGAGAACACGCACACGCTGACTGTGTGAACACGCACAGGCAGAATGTGTGATCACACACACGCAGAATGTGAGAACACACACCCACGCAGAATGTGTGAGCACACACACACGCAGAATCTGAGAATACGCACACGCAGACTGTGTGAACACGCACAGGCAGAATGTGTGAACACACACGCGGAATGTGTGAACACACAAACGCAGAATGTGTGAACAGACACACGCAGAATGTGTGAACACACACACACTCAGAATATGTGAACACAAACAGACGCAGAATGTGAGAACACACACACGCAGATTGTGAGAACACACACACGCAGAATGTAAGAACACACTCAGACGCAGAATGTGAGAACACACACATGCAGAAGGTGTGAACACACACACATACATGCAGAATGTGTGAACATACACACACGCAGAATGTGTGAACACACACATGCAGAGTGTGAGAACACACACGCAGAATGTGTGAAGACACATGCAGAATGTGTGAAGACACACGCAGAATGTGTGAAGACACACACGCAGAATGTGTGAAGACACACAAGCAGAATGTGTAAACACACACGCAGAATGTGTGAACACACACGCAGAATGTATGAACACACATGCAGAATCTGTGAACACACACACACACGCAGAATGTGTGAACACACACGCAGAATGTGTGAACACACACGCAGAATGTGAACACAAACATGCAGAATGTGTGAACACACATGCAGAATGTGTGAACACACAGATACACAGAATGTGTGAACACACACACATGCGGAATGTGTGAACACACACACGCAGAATGTGTGAACACACACGCAGAATGTGTGAACACACACACAAGTGCAGAATATGTGAACACACACGCAGAATGTGTGAACACACACACACGCATATTGTGTGAACACACACATGCAGAATGTGTGAACACAGACGCAGAATGTGTGAACACACATGCAGAATGTGTGAACACACACACACGCAGAATGTGTGAACACACACACATGCAGAATGTGTGAACACACACACACGCAGAATGTGAGAAAACACACACAGGCAGAAGGTGAGAACACACACACGCAGAATGTGAGAACACCCACGCAGAATGTGTGAACAGACACACATGCAGAATGTGTGAACAGACACACACGCAGAATGTGTGAGCACACACACACGCAGAATGTGAGAACACGCACATGCAGACTGTGTGAACACGCTCAGGCAGAATGTGTGAACACACACACACAGAATGTGTGAACACTCCCCACGCAGAATATGTGAACACACACACATGCAGAATGTGAGAACACACACGCAGAATGTGTGAACAGACACACATGCAGAATGTGTGAACAGACACACACGCAGAATGTGTGAGCACACACACACGCAGAATGTGAGAACACGCACATGCAGACTGTGTGAGCACGCTCAGGCAGAATGTGTGAACATACACACACAGAATGTGTGAACACTCCCCACGCAGAATATGTGAACACACACACACGTAGAATGTGAGAACACACACACCCGCAGAATGTGTGAACACACACGCAGAATGTGTGAACACAGACGCAGAATGTGTGAGCACACATGCTGAATGTGTGAACACACACACTCAGAATATGTGAACACAAACAGACGCAGAATGTGAGAACACACACACACACAGATTGTGAGAACACACACACGCGCAGAATGTGAGAACACACACACACGCAGAAGGTGTGAACACACACACATACATGCAGAATGTGTGAACATACACACACACAGAATGTGTGAACACACAGGCAGAATGTGTGAAGACACACACGCAGAATGTGTGAAGACACACACGCAGATTATGTGAAGACACACACGCATGATGTGTGAAGACACACACGCAGAATGTGTGAACACACACACACGCAGAATGTGTGAACACACACAAGCAGAATGTGTGAACACACGCAGAATGTGTGAACACACATGCAGAATGTCTGAACACAAACACGCAGAATGTGTGAACACACACACGCAGAATGTGTGAACACACACACATGCGGAATGTGTGAACACACACATGCGGACTGTGTGAACACACACATGAGGAATGGGTGAACACACACGCAGAATGTGTGAACACACACACAAATGCAGAATGTGTGAGCACACACATGCGGAATGTGTGAACACACACATGCATATTGTGTGAACTCACACAAGCAGAATGTGTGAACACACACACAAATGCAGAATGTGTGAACACACACAAGCAGAATGTGTGAACACACACGCGGAATGTGTGAACACACACACGCGGAATGTGTGAACACACGCACGCGGAATGTGTGAACACACCCACGCGGAATGTGTGAACTCACACAAGCGGAATGTGTGAACACACAAACGCAGAATGTGTGAACACCCACACGCAGAATGTGTGAACACACACACGCAGAATGTGTGAACACACACACGCAGACTGTGTGAACACACACACGCAGAATGTGTGAACACACACACGCAGAATGTGTGAACACACACCCACGCATAATATGTGAACACACACACACACGTAGAATGTGAGAACACACACACACACGCAGAATGTGTGAACACACACACACGCAGAAGGTGTGAACACACACAGACGCAGAATGTGTGAACACACACACACGCAGAATGTGTGAACACACACACACGCAGAATGTGTGAAGACACACACGCAGAATGTGAGAACGCACAGACGCAGAATGTGTGAAAAAAAACGCAGAATGTGTGAACACACACACACGCAGAATGTGTGAACACAAAAACACGCAGAATGTGTGAACACACGTGGAATGTGTGAACACACGTGGAATGTGTGAACAAACACATGCAGAATGTGTGAACACACACGCACGCGGAATTTGTGAACACACACGCACGCGGAATGTGTGAACACACGCGCGCGGAATGTGTGAACACACACGCGGAATGTGTGAACACACAAACGCAGAATGTGTGAACACACGCAGAATGTGTGAACACACACACGCAGAATGTGTGAACACACACACGCAGAATGTGTGAACACACACACGCAGAATGTGTGAACACACACACGCAGAATGTGTGAACACACACACACGCAGAATGTGTGAACACACACACATGCAGAATGTGTGAACACAACTCACGCAGAATGTGTGAACACACACGCAGAATGTGTGAACACAACAGACGCAGAATGTGTGAACACAGACAGGCAGAATGTGTGAACACACACACACGCAGTATGTGGGAACACACACATGCAGAATGTGTGAGCACACACACACGCAGAATGTGTGAGCACACACACATGCAGAATGTGAGAAAACGCACACGCAGACTGTGTGAACACGCACAGGCAGAATGTGTGAACACACACACACAGAATGTGTGACCACACACCCATGCAGCATATGTGAAACCACACACACAGGTAGAATGTCAGAACACAGACACACGCAGAATGTGTGAACACACACACATACATGCAGAATGTGAGAACCACACACACTCGCACAGAAAGTGTGAACACACACGCAGAATATGTGAAAACACACACACGCAGAATGTGAGAACACACACACAGGCAGAATGTGTGAACACAGACACACGCAGAATGTGTAAACACACACACACGCAGAATGTGTGAACACACCCACACGCAGAATGTGTGAACACACCCACATGCAGAATGTGTGAACACACACGCAGAATGTGTGAACAAACACACAAGTGCAGAATGTGTGAACGCACATGCAGAATGTGTGAACACACACACGCATATTGTGTGAACACACACATGCAGAATGTGTGAACACAGACGCAGAATGCGTGAACACATGCAGAATGTGTGAACACACACGCAGAATGTGTGAACATACACACACGCAGAATGTGTGAACACACACATGCAGAGTGTGAGAACACACACGCAGAATGTGTGAAGACACACGCAGAATGTGTGAAGACACACGCAGAATGTGTGAAGACACACACGCAGAATGTGTGAAGACACACAAGCAGAATGTGTGAACACACACGCAGAATGTGTGAACACACACGCAGAATGTATGAACACACATGCAGAATCTGTGAACACACACACACACGCAGAATGTGTGAACACACACGCAGAATGTGAACACAAACATGCAGAATGTGTGAACACACATGCAGAATGTGTGAACACACACGCAGAATGTGTGAACACACACGCAGAATGTGAGAACACACACACAGGCAGAAGGTGAGAACACACACACACGCAGAATGTGAGAACAAACACGCAGAATGTGTGAACAGACACACATGCAGAATGTGTGAACAGAAACACAAGCAGAATGTGTGAGCACACACACACGCAGAATGTGAGAACACGCACACGCAGACTGTGTGAACACTCACAGGCAGAATGTGTGAACACACACACACACAATGTGTGAACACACACACGCAGAATGTGAGAACAAACACGCAGAATGTGTGAACAGACACACATGCAGAATGTGTGAACAGAAACACACGCAAAATGTGTGAGCACACACACACGCAGAATGTGAGAACACGCACACGCAGACTGTGTGAACACTCACAGGCAGAATGTGTGAACACACACACACAATGTGTGAACACACACCCACGCGGAATATATGAACACACACACACACACATAGAATGTGAGAACACACACACGCAGAATGTGTGAACACACACACATACATGCAGAATGTGTGAACCACACACACGCGCGCAGAATGTGTGAACACACACGCAGAATGTGTGAACACACACACACGCAAAATTTGAGAACACACACACATGCAGAAGGTGAGAACACACACACACACAGAATGTGAGAACACACACTCAGAATGTGTGAACAGACACACATGCAGAATGTGTGAACAGACACACACACGCAGAATGTGTGAGCACACACACACGCAGAATGTGAGAACACGCACACGCTGACTGTGTGAACACGCACAGGCAGAATGTGTGATCACACACACGCAGAATGTGAGAACACACACCCACGCAGAATGTGTGAGCACACACACACGCAGAATGTGAGAATACGCACATGCAGACTGTGTGAACACGCACAGGCAGAATGTGTGAACACACACGCGGAATGTGTGAACACACAAACGCAGAATGTGTGAACAGACACACGCAGAATGTGTGAACACACACACACTCAGAATATGTGAACACAAACAGACGCAGAATGTGAGAACACACACACGCAGATTGTGAGAACACACACACGCAGAATGTAAGAACACACTCAGACGCGGAATGTGAGAACACACACATGCAGAAGGTGTGAACACACACACATACATGCAGAAGGTGTGAACATACACACACGCAGAATGTGTGAACACACACATGCAGAGTGTGAGAACACACACACGCAGAATGTGTGAAGACACATGCAGAATGTGTGAAGACACACGCAGAATGTGTGAAGACACACGCAGAATGTGTGAAGACACACAAGCAGAATGTGTGAACACACACGCAGAATGTGTGAACACACACGCAGAATGTATGAACACACATGCAGAATCTGTGAACACACACACACACGCAGAATGTGTGAACACACACGCAGAATGTGAACACAAACATGCAGAATGTGTGAACACACATGCAGAATGTGTGAACACACAGATACGCAGAATGTGTGAACACACACACATGCGGAATGTGTGAACACACACACGCAGAATGTGTGAACACACGCAGAATGTGTGAACACACACACAAGTGCAGAATATGTGAACACACACGCAGAATGTGTGAACACACACACACGCATATTGTGTGAACACACACATGCAGAATGTGTGAACACAGACGCAGAATGTGAGAACACACATGCAGAATGTGTGAACACACACACACGCAGAATGTGTGAACACACACACATGCAGAATGTGTGAACACACACACACGCAGAATGTGAGAAAACACACACAGGCAGAAGGTGAGAACACACACACACGCAGAATGTGAGAACACCCACGCAGAATGTGTGAACAGACACACATGCAGAATGTGTGAACAGACACACACGCAGAATGTGTGAGCACACACACACGCAGAATGTGAGAACACGCACATGCAGACTGTGTGAACACGCTCAGGCAGAATGTGTGAGCACACACACACGCAGAATGTGAGAACACGCACATGCAGACTGTGTGAACATGCTCAGGCAGAATGTGTGAACACACACACGCAGAATGTGAGAACACACACGCAGAATGTGTGAACAGACACACATGCAGAATGTGTGAACATACACACACGCAGAATGTGTGAGCACACACACACGCAGAATGTGAGAACACGCACATGCAGACTGTGTGAACACGCTCAGGCAGAATGTGTGAACATACACACACAGAATGTGTGAACACTCCCCACGCAGAATATGTGAACACACACACACGTAGAATGTGAGAACACACACACACGCAGAATGTGTGAACACACACGCAGAATGTGTGAACACAGACGCAGAATGTGTGAGCACACACACTGAATGTGTGAACACACACACTCAGAATATGTGAACACAAACAGACGCAGAATGTGAGAACACACACACACACAGGTTGTGAGAACACACACCCACGCAGAATGTGAGAACATACACACACGCAGAAGGTGTGAACACACACACATACATGCAGAATGTGTGAACATACACACACACAGAATGTGTGAACACACACATGCAGAATGTGTGAAGACACACACGCAGAATGTGTGAAGACACACACGCAGAATGTGTGAAGACACACGCATGATGTGTGAAGACACACAAGCAGAATGTGTGAACACACACACACACGCAGAATGTGTGAACACACACAAGCAGAATGTGTGAACACATGCAGAATGTGTGAACACACACACACTCGCAGAATGTGTGAACACACACGCAGAATGTCTGAACACAAACACGCAGAATGTGTGAACACACACGCAGAATGTGTGAACACACACACGCAGAATGTGTGAACACACACACATGCGGAATGTGTGAACACACACATGCGGAATGTGTGAACACACACATGAGGAATGGGTGAACACACACGCAGAATGTGTGAACACACACACAAATGCAGAATGTGTGAGCACACACATGCGGAATGTGTGAACACACACATGCATATTGTGTGAACTCACACAAGCAGAATGTGTGAACACACACACAAATGCAGAATGTGTGAACACACACAAGCAGAATGTGTGAACACACACGCGGAATGTGTGAACACACACATGCGGAATGTGTGAACACACACGCACGCGGAATGTGTGAACACACCCACGCGGAATGTGTGAACTCACACACGCGGAATGTGTGAACTCACACACGCGGAATGTGTGAACACACAAACGCAGAATGTGTGAACACCCACACGCAGAATGTGTGAACACACACACGCAGAATGTGTGAACACACACACGCAGAATGTGTGAACACACACACGCAGACTGTGTGAACACACACACGCAGAATGTGTGAACACACACACGCAGAATGTGTGAACACACACCCACGCATAATATGTGAACACACACACACACACGTAGAATGTGAGAACACACACACACACGCAGAATGTGTGAACACACACACACGCAGAAGGTGTGAACACACACACACGCAGAATGTGTGAACACACACACACGCAGAATGTGTGAACACACACACACGCAGAATGTGTGAAGACACACACGCAGAATGTGAGAACGCACAGACGCAGAATGTGTGAAAAAAAACGCAGAATGTGTGAACACACACACACGCAGAATGTGTGAACACAAAAACACGCAGAATGTGTGAACACACGTGGAATGTGTGAACACACGTGGAATGTGTGAACAAACACATGCGGAATGTGTGAACACACACGCACGCGGAATTTGTGAACACACACGCACGCGGAATGTGTGAACACACGCGCGCGGAATGTGTGAACACACACGCGGAATGTGTGAACACACAAACGCAGAATGTGTGAACACACGCAGAATGTGTGAACACACACGCAGAATGTGTGAACACACACACGCAGAATGTGTGAACACACACACGCAGAATGTGTGAACACACACACACGCAGAATGTGTGAACACACACACATGCAGAATGTGTGAACTCAACTCACGCAGAATTTGTGAACACACACGCAGAATGTGTGAACACAACAGACGCAGAATGTGTGAACACAGACAGGCAGAATGTGTGAACACACACACACGCAGTATGTGGGAACACACACATGCAGAATGTGTGAGCACACACACACGCAGAATGTGTGAGCACACACACATGCAGAATGTGAGAACACGCACACGCAGACTGTGTGAACACGCACAGGCAGAATGTGTGAACACACACACACAGAACGTGTGACCACACACCCATGCAGAATATGTGAAACCACACACACAGGTAGAATGTCAGAACACACACACACGCAGAATGTGTGAACACACACACATACATGCAGAATGTGAGAACAACACACACTCGCACAGAAAGTGTGAACACACGCAGAATAGGTGAAAACACACACACGCAGAATGTGAGAACACACACACAGGCAGAATGTGTGAACACAGACACACGCAGAATGTGTAAACACACACACACGCAGAATGTGTGAACACACCCACACGCAGAATGTGTGAACACACCCACATGCAGAATGTGTGAACAAACACACAAGTGCAGAATGTGTGAACACACACGCAGAATGTGTGAACACACACACGCATATTGTGTGAACACACACCTGCAGAATGTGTGAACACACACATGCAGAATGTGTGAACACAGACGCAGAATGCGTGAACACATGCAGAATGTGTGAACACACACGCAGAATGTGTGAACACACACATGCAGAATGTGTGAACACAGATGCAGAATGTGTGAACACACACGCAGAATGTGTGAACACACACACACAGAATGTGTGAACACGCACAGGCAGAATGTGTGAACATACACACACACACTGTGTGAACACACACCCACGCAGAATATGTGAACACACACACACGTAGAATGTGAGAACACACACACATGCAGAATGTGTGAACACACACACATACATGCAGAATGTGTGAACCACACACACGCGCGCAGAATGTGTGAACACACACGTAGAATGTGTGAACACACACACACACACACAATTTGAGAACACACACACAGGCAGAAGGTGAGAACACACACACACACAGAATGTGAGAACACACACTCAGAATGTGTGAACAGACACACATGCAGAATGTGTGAACAGACACACATGCAGAATGTGTGAACAGACACACACACGCAGAATGTGTGAGCACACACACACGCAGAATGTGAGAACACGCACACGCAGACTGTGTGAACACGCACAGGCAGAATGTGTGAACACACACAGGCAGAAGGTGAGAACACACACACACACAGAATGTGAGAACACACACTCAGAATGTGTGAACAGACACACATGCAGAATGTGTGAACAGACACACATGCAGAATGTGTGAACAGACACACACACGCAGAATGTGTGAGCACACACACACGCAGAATGTGAGAACACGCACACGCAGACTGTGTGAACACGCACAGGCAGAATGTGTGAACACACACAGGCAGAATGTGAGAACACATACACGCGGAATGTGTGAACACACAAACGCAGAATGTGTGAACACACACACGCAGAATGTGTGAACACACACGCAGAATGTGTGAACACACACACACTCAGAATATGTGAACACAAATGGACGCAGAATGTGAGAACACA
This sequence comes from Carcharodon carcharias, assembly GCF_017639515.1. NCBI lineage: Eukaryota > Metazoa > Chordata > Chondrichthyes > Lamniformes > Lamnidae > Carcharodon > Carcharodon carcharias. Next base: position 70,265,978 of record NC_054475.1, read on the forward strand.
CACACACGCAGATTGTGAGAACACACACACACACGCAGATTGTGAGAACACACACACACACAGAATGTAAGAACACACACAGACGCAGAATGTGAGAACACACACATGCAGAAGGTGTGAACACACACACATACATGCAGAATGTGTGAACATACACACACGCAGAATGTGTGAACACACACATGCAGAGTGTGTGAAGACACACACGCAGAATGTGTGAAGACACACGCAGAATGTGTGAAGACACACAAGGAGAATGTGTGAACACACGCAGAATTTGTGAACACACACGCAGAATGTATGAACACACATGCAGAATCTGTGAACACACACACACACACAGAATGTGTGAACACACACACGCAGAATGTGTGAACACACACACACTCAGAATATGTGAACACAAACAGACGCAGAATGTAAGAACACACACACACGCAGTTTGTGAGAACACACACACACACAGAATGTAAGAACACACACAGATGCAGAATGTGAGAACACACACATGCAGAAGGTGTGAACACACACACATACATGCAGAATGTGTGAACATACACACACGCAGAATGTGTGAACACACACATGCAGAGTGTGAGAACACACACACGCAGAATGTGTGAAGACACACGCAGAATGTGTGAAGGCACACACAGAATGTGTGAAGACACACACGCAGAATGTGTGAAGACACACAAGCAGAATGTGTGAACACACACGCAGAATGTGTGAACACACACGCAGAATGTATGAACACACATGCAGAATCTGTGAACACACACACACGCAGAATGTGTGAACACACACGCAGAATGTGAACACACAGATACGCAGAATGTGTGAACACATACACATGCGGAATGTGTGAACACACACACGCAGAATGTGTGAACACACACGCAGAATGTGTGAACACACACAAGTGCAGAATATGTGAACACACACGCAGAATGTGTGAACACACACACACGCATATTGTGTGAACACACACATGCAGAATGTGTGAACACAGACGCAGAATGTGTGAACACACATGCAGAATGTGTGAACACACACACACGCAGAATGTGTGAACACACACACATACAGAATGTGTGAACACACACACGCAGAATGTGAGAAAACACACACAGGCAGAAGGTGAGAACACACACACACGCAGAATGTGAGAACACACACGCAGAATGTGTGAACAGACACACATGCAGAATGTGTGAACAGACACACGCAGAATGTGTGAGCACACACACACGCAGAATGTGAGAACACGCACACGCAGACTGTGTGAACACGCACAGGCAGAATGTGTGAACACACACACACAGAATGTGTGAACACTCCCCACGCAGAATATGTGAACACACACACGTAGAATGTGAGAACACACACACACGCAGAATGTGTGAACACACACGCAGAGTGTGTGAACACAGACGCAGAATGTGTGAGCACACATGCTGAATGTGTGAACACACACACACTCAGAATATATGAACACAAACAGACGCAGAATGTGAGAACACACACACACACACAGATTGTGAGAACACACACACACGCAGAATGTGAGAACACACACACACGCAGAAGGTGTGAACACACACACATACATGCAGAATGTGTGAACATACACACACGCAGAATGTGTAAACACACACGCAGAATGTGTGAAGACACACACGCAGAATGTGTGAAGACACACACGCAGAATGTGTGAAGACACACTCGCATGATGTGTGAAGACACACACGCAGAATGTGTGAACACACACACACGCAGAATGTGTGAACACACACAAGCAGAATGTGTGAACACACGCAGAATGTGTGAACACACACGCACTCGCAGAATGTGTGAACACACACGCAGAATGTCTGAACACAAACACGCAGAATGTGTGAACACACACATGCGGAATGTGTGAACACACACATGAGGAATGTGTGAACACACACGCAGAATGTGTGAACACACACGCAGAATGTGTGAACACACACACAAATGCAGAATGTGTGAACACACACATGCATATTGTGTGAACTCACACAAGCAGAATGTGTGAACACACACACAAATGCAGAATGTGTGAACACACACAAGCAGAATGTGTGAACACACACGCGGAATGTGTGAACACACACATGCGGAATGTGTGAACACACACGCACGCGGAATGTGTGAACACACCCACGCGGAATGTGTGAACTCACACACGCGGAATGTGTGAACACACAAACGCAGAATGTGTGAACACCCACACGCAGAATGTGTGAACACACACACGCAGAATGTGTGAACACACACACGCAGAATGTGTGAACACACACACGCAGACTGTGTGAACACACACACGCAGAATGTGTGAACACACACACGTAGAATGTGAGAACACACACACACACGCAGAATGTGTGAACACACACACACGCAGAAGGTGTGAACACACACACGCAGAATGTGTGAACACACACACACGCAGAATGTGTGAACACAACAGACGCAGAATGTGTGAACACACACAGGCAGATGGTGTGAACACACACACACGCAGTATGTGGGAACACACACATGCAGAATGTGTGAGCACACTCACACGCAGAATGTGTGAGCACACACACATGCAGAATGTGAGAACACGCACACGCAGACTGTGTGAACACGCACAGGCAGAATGTGTGAACACACACACACAGAATGTGTGACCACACACCCATGCAGAATATGTGAAACCACACACACAGGTAGAATGTCAGAACACACACACACACAGAATGTGTGAACACACACACATACATGCAGAATGTGAGAACCACACACACTCGCACAGAAAGTGTGAACACACACGCAGAATATGTGAAAACACACACACGCAGAATGTGAGAACACACACAGGCAGAATGTGTGAACACAGACACACGCAGAATGTGTAAACACACACGCAGAATGTGTGAACACACCCACACGCAGAATGTGTGAACACACACACACGCATATTGTGTGAACACACACATGCAGAATGTGTGAACACAGACGCAGAATGCGTGAACACATGCAGAATGTGTGAACACACACGCAGAATGTGTGAACACACACATGCAGAATGTGTGAACACAGATGCAGAATGTGTGAACACACACGCAGCATGTGTGAACACACACACACAGAATGTGTGAACACGCACAGGCAGAATGTGTGAACACACGCACACACACTGTGTGAACACACACCCACGCAGAATATGTGAACACACACACACACGTAGAATGTGAGAACACACACACATGCAGAATGTGTGAACACACACACATACATGCAGAATGTGTGAACCACACACACGCGCGCAGAATGTGTGAACACACACGCAGAATGTGTGAACACACACACACAAAATTTGAGAACACACACACAGGCAGAAGGTGAGAACACACACACACACAGAAAGTGAGAACACACACTCAGAATGTGTGAACAGACACACATGCAGAAAGTGTGAGCACACACACACGCAGAATGTGAGAACACGCACACGCAGACTGTGTGAACACGCACAGGCAGAATGTGTGAACACACACACGCAGAATGTGAGAACACACACCCACGCAGAATGTGTGAGCACACACCCACGCAGAATGTGAGAACAGGCACACGCAGACTGTGTGAACACGCACAGGCAGAATGTGTGAACACGCACAGGCAGAATGTGTGAACACACACGCAGAATGTGTGAACACACACACACTCAGAATATGTGAACACAAACGGACTCAGAATGTGAGAACACACACACACGCAGATTGTGAGAACACACACACACGCATATTGTGTGAACACACACATGCAGAATGTGGGAACACAGACGCAGAATGTGTGAACACACATGCAGAATGTGTGAACACACACACACGCAGAATGTGTGAACACACACACGCAGAATGTGAGAACACACACGCAGAATGTGTGAACAGACACACACGCAGAATGTGTGAGCACACACACACGCAGAATGTGAGAACACGCACACGCAGACTGTGTGAACACACACAGGCAGAATGTGTGAACACACACACACAGAATGTGTGAACACTCCCCACGCAGAATATGTGAACACACACACACGGAGAATGTGAGAACACACACACACGCAGAATGTGTGAACACACACGCAGAATGTGTGAACACAGACGCAGAATGTGTGAGCACACACGCTGAATGTGTGAACACACACACACTCAGAATATGTGAACACAAGCAGACGCAGAATGTGAGAACACACACACACAGATTGTGAGAACACACACACACGCAGAATGTGAGAACACACACACACGCAGAAAGTGTGAACACACACACATACATGCAGAATGTGTGAACATACACACACGCAGAATGTGTGAACACACACGCAGAATGTGTGAAGACACACACGCAGAATGTGTGAAGACACACGCAGAATGTGTGAAGACACACACGCATGATGTGAGAAGACACACACGCAGAATGTGTGAACACACACACGCAGAATGTGTGAACACACACAAGCAGAATGTGTGAACACACGCAGAATGTGTGAACACACACGCACTCGCAGAATGTGTGAACACACACGCAGAATGTCTGAACACAAACACGCAGAATGTGTGAACACACACAAGCAGAATGTGTGAACACACACACATGCAGAATGTGTGATACACACATGCGGAATGTGTGAACACACACATGAGGAATGTGTGAACACACACGCAGAATGTGTGAACACACACGCAGAATGTGTGAACACACACACAAATGCAGAATGTGTGAGCACACACATGCGGAATGTGTGAACACACACATGCATATTGTGTGAACTCACACAAGCAGAATGTGTGAACAGACACACGCAGAATGTGTGAACAAACACACACTCAGAATATGTGAACACAAACAGACGCAGAATGTGAGAACACACACGCACGCAGATTGTGAGAACACCCACACGCAGAATGTAAGAACACACTCAGACGCTGAATGTGAGAACACACACATGCAGAAGGTGTGAACACACACACATACATGCAGAATGTGTGAACATACACACACGCAGAATGTATGAAGACACACGCAGAATGTGTGAAGACACACGCAGAATGTATGAAGACACACACGCAGAATGTGTGAAGACACACAAGCAGAATGTGTGAACACACACGCAGAATTTGTGAACACACACGCAGAATGTATGAACACACATGCAGAATCTGTGAACACACACACACACGCAGAATATGTGAACACACACGCAGAATGTGAACACAAACATGCAGAATGTGTGAACACACACATGCAGAATGTGTGAACACACAGATACGCAGAATGTGTGAACACACACACATGTGGAATGTGTGAACACACACATGCAGAATGTGTGAACACACGCAGAATGTGTGAACACACACACAAGTGCAGAATATGTGAACACACACGCAGAATGTGTGAACACACACACACGCATATTGTGTGAACACACACATGCAGATTGTGTGAACACAGACGCAGAATGTGTGAACACACATGCAGAATGTGTGAACACACACACGCAGAATGTGTGAACACACACACATACAGAATGTGTGAACACACACACACGCAGAATGTGAGAAAACACACACAGGCAGAAGGTGAGAACACACACACACGCAGAATGTGAGAACACACACGCAGAATGTGTGAACAGACACACATGCAGAATGTGTGAACAGACACACACGCAGAATGTGTGAGCACACACACACGCAGAATGTGAGAACACGCACATGCAGACTGTGTGAACACGCTCAGGCAGAATGTGTGAACACACACACACAGAATGTGTGAACACTCCCCACGCAGAATATGTGAACACACACACACGTAGAATGTGGGAACACACACACACGCAGAATGTGTGAACACACACGCAGAATGTGTGAACACAGACGCAAAATGTGTGAGCACACACGCTGAATGTGTGAACACACAAACTCAGAATATGTGAACACAAACAGACGCAGAATGTGAGAACACACACACACACAGATTGTGAGAACACACACACGCGCAGAATGTGAGAACACACACACACGCAGAAGGTGTGAACACACACACATACATGCAGAATGTGTGAACATACACACACGCAGAATGTGTGAACACACACGCAGAATGTGTGAAGACACACACGCAGACTGTGTGAAGACACACACGCAGAATGTGTGAAGACACACACGCATGATGTGTGAAGACACACACGCAGAATGTGTGAACACACACACACTCAGAATATGTGAACACAAACAGACGCAGAATGTGAGAACACACACGCACGCAGATTGTGAGAACACCCACACGCAGAATGTAAGAACACACTCAGACGCTGAATGTGAGAACACACACATGCAGAAGGTGTGAACACACACACATACATGCAGAATGTGTGAACATACACACACGCAGAATGTATGAAGACACACGCAGAATGTGTGAACACACACACACACGCAGAATGTGTGAACACACACAAGCAGAATGTGTGAACACACGCAGAATGTGTGAACACACACCCACTCGCAGAATGTGTGAACACACACGCAGAATGTCTGAACACAAACACGCAGAATGTGTGAACACACACACGCAGAATGTGTGAACACACACACATGCGGAATGTGTGAACACACACATGAGGAATGTGTGAACACACATGCAGAATGTGTGAACACACACGCAGAATGTGTGAACACACACACAAATGCAGAATGTGTGAGCACACACATGCGGAATGTGTGAACACACACATGCATATTGTGTGAACTCACACAAGCAGAATGTGTGAACACACACACAAATGCAGAATGTGTGAACACACACAAGCAGAATGTGTGAACACACACGCGGAATGTATGAACACACACATGCGGAATGTGTGAACACACACGCACGCGGAATGTGTGAACACACCCACGCGGAATGTGTGAACTCACACACGCGGAATGTGTGAACACACAAACGCAGAATGTGTGAACAACCACACGCAGAATGTGTGAACACACACACGCAGAATGTGTGAACACACACACGCAGAATGTGTGAACACACACACGCAGACTGTGTGAACACACACACGCAGAATGTGTGAACACACACACGCAGAATGTGTGAACACACACCCACGCATTATATGTGAACACACCCACACACGTAGAATGTGAGAACACACACACACACGCAGAATGTGTGAACACACACACACGCAGAAGGTGTGAACACACACACACGCAGAATGTGTGAACACACACACACGCAGAATGTGTGAACACACACACACGCAGAATGTGTGAACACACACACGCAGAATGTGTGAAGACACACACGCAGAATGTGAGAACGCACAGACGCAGAATGTGTGAAAAGAAACGCAGAATGTGTGAACACACACACACACGCAGAATGTGTGAACACAAAAACACGCAGAATGTGTGAACACACATGGATTGTGTGAACACACGTGGAATGTGTGAACAAACACATGCAGAATGTGTGAACACACACACGCAGAATGTGTGAACACACACACGCAGAATGTGTGAACACACACACGCAGAATGTGTGAACACACACGCAGAATGTATGAACACACATGCAGAATCTGTGAACACAAACACACGCAGAATGTGTGAACACACACGCAGAATGTGAACACAAACATGCAGAATGTGTGAACACACACATGCAGAATGTGTGAACACACAGATACGCAGAATGTGTGAACACACACACATGCGGAATGTGTGAACACACACGCAGAATGTGTGAACACACACGCAGAATGTGTGAACACACACACAAGTGCAGAATATGTGAACACACATGCAGAATGTGTGAACACACACACGCATATTGTGTGAACACACACATGCAGAATGTGTGAACACAGACGCAGAATGTGTGAACACACATGCAGAATGTGTGAACACACACACACGCAGAATGTGTGAACACACACACATACAGAATGTGTGAACACACACACACGCAGAATGTGAGAAAACACACACAGGCAGAAGGTGAGAACACACACACATACAGAATGTGTGAACACACACACACGCAGAATGTGAGAAAACACACACAGGCAGAAGGTGAGAACACACACACACGCAGAATGTGAGAACACACACGCAGAATATGTGAACACACACACACTTAGAATGTGAGAACACACACACACTCAGAATGTGTGAACACACACGCAGAATGTGTGAACACAGACGCAGAATGTGTGAGCACACACGCTGAATGTGTGAACACACACACTCAGAATATGTGAACACAAACAGACGCAGAATGTGAGAACACACACACACACAGATTGTGAGAACACACACACGCGCAGAATGTGAGAACACACACACACACACAGATTGTGAGAACACACACACACGCAGAATGTGAGAACACACACACACGCAGAATGTGTGAACACACACACAAACATGCAGAATGTGTGAACATACACACACGCAGAATGTGTGAACACACATGCAGAATGTGTAAAGACACACACGCAGAATGTGTGAAGACACACACGCAGAATGTGTGAAGACACACATGCATGATGTGTGAAGACACACACGCAGAATGTGTGAACACACACACACACGCAGAATGTGTGAACACACACAAGCAAAATGTGTGAACACACGCAGAATGTGTGAACACACACACACTCGCAGAATGTGTGAACACACACGCAGAATGTCTGAACACAAACACGCAGAATGTGTGAACACACACACGCAGAATGTGTGAACACGCACAGGCAGAATGTGTGAACACATGCACACACACTGTGTGAACACACACCCACGCAGAATATGTGAACACACACACACACGTAGAATGTGAGAACACACACACATGCAGAATGTGTGAACACACACACATACATGCAGAATGTGTGAACTACACACATGCGCGCCGAATGTGTGAACACACACGCAGAATGTGTGAACACACACACACACAAAATTTGAGAACACACACACAGGCAGAAGGTGAGAACACACACACACACGGAATGTGAGAACACACACTCAGAATGTGTGAACAGACACACATGCAGAATGTGTGAACAGACACACACACGCAGAATGTGTGAGCACACACACACGCAGAATGTGAGAACACGCACACGCAGACTGTGTGAACACGCACAGGCAGAATGTGTGAACACACACACGCAGAATGTGAGAACACACACCCACACAGAATGTGTGAGCACACACCCACGCAGAATGTGAGAACAGGCACACGCAGACTGTGTGAACACGCACAGGCAGAATGTGTGAACACGCACAGGCAGAATGTGTGAACACACACACGCGGAATGTGTGAACACACAAACGCAGAATGTGTGAACACACACACGCAGAATGGGTGAACACACACGCAGAATGTGTGAACACACACACACTCAGAATATGTGAACACAAACGGACGCAGAATGTGAGAACACACACACACGCAGATTGTGAGAACACACACACGCGGATTGTGAGAACACACACACGCAGAATGTAAGAACACAGACGCAGAATGTGAGAACACACACATGCAGAAGGTGTGAACACACACACATACATGCAGAATGTGTGAACATACACACACGCAGAATGTGTGAACACACACATGCAGAGTGTGAGAACACACACACGCAGAATGTGTGAAGACACACGCAGAATGTGTGAAGACACACAAGCAGAATGTGTGAACACACACGCAGAATTTGTGAACACACACGCAGAATGTATGAACACACATGGAGAATCTGTGAACACACACACACACACAGAATGTGTGAACACACACACGCAGAATGTGTGAACACACACACACTCAGAATATGTGAACACAAACAGACGCAGAATGTAAGAACACACACACACGCAGATTGTGAGAACACACACACACACGCAGAATGTAAGAACACACACAGACGCAGAATGTGAGAACACACACATGCAGAAGGTGTGAACACACACACATACATGCAGAATGTGTGAACATACACACACGCAGAATGTGTGAACACACACATGCAGAGTGTGAGAACACACACACGCAGAATGTGTGAAGACACACGCAGAATGTGTGAAGGCACACACAGAATGTGTGAAGACACACACGCAGAATGTGTGAAGACACACAAGCAGAATGTGTGAACACACACGCAGAATGTGTGAACACACACGCAGAATGTATGAACACACATGCAGAATCTGTGAACACACACACACACGCAGAATGTGTGAACACACACGCAGAATGTGAACACAAACATGCAGAATGTGTGAACACACACATGCAGAATGTGTGAACACACAGATACGCAGAATGTGTGAACACACACACATGCGGAATGTGTGAACACACACACGCAGAATGTGTGAACACACACGCAGAATGTGTGAACACACACACAAGTGCAGAATATGTGAACACACATGCAGAATGTGTGAACACACACACGCATATTGTGTGAACACACACATGCAGAATGTGTGAACACAGACGCAGAATGTGTGAACACACATGCAGAATGTGTGAACACACACACACGCAGAATGTGTGAACACACACACATACAGAATCTGTGAACACACACACACGCAGAATGTGAGAAAACACACACAGGCAGAAGGTGAGAACACACACACACGCAGAATGTGAGAACACACACGCAGAATGTGTGAACAGACACACATGCAGAATGTGTGAACAGACACACGCAGAATGTGTGAGCACACACACACGCAGAATGTGAGAACACGCACACGCAGACTGTGTGAACACACACAGGCAGAATGTGTGAACACACACACACAGAATGTGTGAACACTCCCCACGCAGAATATGTGAACACACACACACGTAGAATGTGAGAACACACACACACGCAGAATGTGTGAACACACACGCAGAATGTGTGAACACAGACGCAGAATGTGTGAGCACACACGCTGAATGTGTGAACACACACACACTCAGAATATGTGAACACAGACGCAGAATGTGAGAACACACACACACACAGATTGTGAGAACACACACACACGCAGAATGTGAGAACACACACACACGCAGAAGGTGTGAACACACACACATACATGCAGAATGTGTGAACATACACACACGCAGAATGTGTGAACACACACGCAGAATGTGTGAAGACACACACGCAGAATGTGTGAAGACACACACGCAGAATGTGTGAAGACACACAGGCATGATGTGTGAAGACACACACGCAGAATGTGTGAACACACACACACGCAGAATGTGTGAACACACACAAGCAGAATGTGTGAACACACGCAGAATGTGTGAACACACACCCACTCGCAGAATGTGTGAACACACACGCAGAATGTCTGAACACACACACATGCAAAATGTGGGAACACACACATGCGGAATGTGTGAACACACACATGCGGAATGTGTGAACACACACGCAGAATGTGTGAACACACACGCAGAATGTGTGAACACACACACAAATGCAGAATGTGTGAGCACACACATGCGGAATGTGTGAACACACACATGCATATTGTGTGAACTCACACAAGCAGAATGTGTGAACACACACACAAATGCAGAATGTGTGAACACACACAAGCAGAATGTGTGAACACACACGCGGAATGTGTGAACACACACATGCGGAATGTGTGAACACACGCAGAATGTGTGAACACACACACACTCGCAGAATGTGTGAACACACACGCAGAATGTCTGAACACAAACACGCAGAATGTGTGAACACACACACGCAGAATGTGTGAACACGCACAGGCAGAATGTGTGAACACACGCACACACACTGTGTGAACACACACCCACGCAGAATATGTGAACACACACACACGTAGAATGTGAGAACACACACACATGCAGAATGTGTGAACACACACACATACATGCAGAATGTGTGAACCACACACATGCGCGCAGAATGTGTGAACACACACGCAGAATGTGTGAACACACACACACACAAAATTTGAGAACACACACACAGGCAGAAGGTGAGAACACACACACACACAGAATGTGAGAACACACACTCAGAATGTGTGAACAGACACACATGCAGAATGTGTGAACAGACACACACACGCAGAATGTGTGAGCACACACACACGCAGAATGTGAGAACACGCACACGCAGACTGTGTGAACACGCACAGGCAGAATGTGTGAACACACACACGCAGAATGTGAGAACACACACCCACGCAGAATGTGTGAGCACACACCCACGCAGAATGTGAGAACAGGCACACTCAGACTGTGTGAACACGCACAAGCAGAATGTGTGAACACGCACAGGCAGAATGTGTGAACACACACACGCGGAATGTGTGAACACACAAACGCAGAATGTGTGAACACACACACGCAGAATGTGTGAACACACACGCAGAATGTGTGAACACACACACACTCAGAATATGTGAACACAAACGGATGCAGAATTTGAGAACACACACACACGCAGATTGTGAGAACACACACACACGCGGATTGTGAGAACACACACACGCAGAATGTAAGAACACACACAGACGCAGAATGTGAGAACACACACATGCAGAATGTGTGAACACACACACATACATGCAGAATGTGTGAACATACACACACGCAGAATGTGTGAACACACACATGCAGAGTGTGAGAACACACACGCAGAATGTGTGAAGACACACGCAGAATGTGTGAAGACACACAAGCAGAATGTGTGAACACACACGCAGAATTTGTGAACACACACGCAGAATGTATGAACACACATGGAGAATCTGTGAACACACACACACACACAGAATGTGTGAACACACACACGCAGAATGTGTGAACACACACACACACTCAGAATATGTGAACACAAACAGACGCAGAATGTAAGAACACACACACACGCAGATTGTGAGAACACACACACACGCAGAATGTAAGAACACACACAGACGCAGAATGTGAGAACACACACATGCAGAAGGTGTGAACACACACACATACATGCAGAATGTGTGAACATACACACACGCAGAATGTGTGAACACACACATGCAGAGTGTGAGAACACACACGCAGAATGTGTGAAGACACACGCAAAATGTGTGAAGGCACACACAGAATGTGTGAAGACACACACGCAGAATGTGTGAAGACACGCAAGCAGAATGTGTGAACACACACGCAGAATGTGTGAACACACACGCAGAATGTATGAACACACATGCAGAATCGGTGAACACACACACACACGCAGAATGTGTGAACACACACGCAGAATGTGAACACAAACATGCAGAATGTGTGAACACACACATGCAGAATGTGTGAACACAAACACGCAGAATGTGTGAACACACACGCAGAATGTGTGAACACACACAAGTGCAGAATATGTGAACACACATGCAGAATGTGTGAACACACACACACGCATATTGTGTGAACACACACATGCAGAATGTGTGAACACAGACGCAGAATGTGTGAACACACATGCAGAATGTGTGAACACACACACACGCAGAATGTGTGAACACACACACGCAGAATGTGAGAACACACACGCAGAATGTGTGAACAGACACACATGCAGAATGTGTGAACAGACACACACGCAGAATGTGTGAGCACACACACACGCAGAATGTGAGAACACGCACACGCAGACTGTGTGAACACACACAGGCAGAATGTGTGAACACACACACACAGAATGTGTGAACACTCCCCACGCAGAATATGTGAACACACACACACGGAGAATGTGAGAACACACACACACGCAGAATGTGTGAACACACACGCATAATGTGTGAACACAGACGCAGAATGTGTGAGCACACACGCTGAATGTGTGAACACACACACACTCAGAATATGTGAACACAAACAGACGCAGAATGTGAGAACACACACACACAGATTGTGAGAACACACACACGCAGAATGTGAGAACACACACACACGCAGAAAGTGTGAACACACACACATACATGCAGAATGTGTGAACATACACACACGCAGAATGTGTGAACACACACGCAGAATGTGTGAAGACACACACGCAGAATGTGTGAAGACACACACGCAGAATGTGTGAAGACACACAGGCATGATGTGTGAAGACACACACGCAGAATGTGTGAACACACACACACGCAGAATGTGTGAACACACACAAGCAGAATGTGTGAACACACACGCAGAATGTGTGAACACACATGCAGAATGTGTGAACACACACCCACTCGCAGAATGTGTGAACACACACACACGCAGAATGTCTGAACACAAACACGCAGAATGTGTGAACACACACACGCAGAATGTGTGAACACACACACATGCAAAATGTGTGAACACACACATGCGGAATGTGTGAACACACACGCAGAATGTGTGAACACACACGCAGAATGTGTGAACACACACACAAATGCAGAATGTGTGAGCACACACATGCGGAATGTGTGAACACACACATGCATATTGTGTGAACTCACACAAGCAGAATGTGTGAACACACACACAAATGCAGAATGTGTGAACACACACAAGCAGAATGTGTGAACACACACGCGGAATGTGTGAACACACACATGCGGAATGTGTGAACACACGCAGAATGTGTGAACACACACACAATGCAGAATGTGTGAACACACACGCAGAATGTTGAACCACACACACGCAGATTGTGTGAACACACACACGCAGATGTGTGAACACCACGCAGAATGTGTGAACACACCATCAGAATGTGTGAACACACCACGCAGAATGTGTGAACACAGCACACACAGCAAGAATGTGTGAACACACACACACAGAATGTGTGAACACACACACACGCAGAATGTGTGAACACACACACACGCAGAATGTGTGAGCACACACACATGCAGAATGTGTGAACACACACACATGCAGGATGTGTGAACACAAACACACGCAGAATGTGTGAACACACACACACGCAGAATGTGTGAACACACAGACGCAGAATGTGTGAACACACACACGCAGAATGTGTGAACACACACACACGCAGAATTGGTGAACACACACACGCAGAATGTGTGAACACACACGCAGAATGTGTGAACACGCACAAGCAGAATGTGTGAACACGCACAGGCAGAATGTGTGAACACACACACACGGAATGTGTGAACACACAAACGCAGAATGTGTGAACACACACACGCAGAATGTGTGAACACACACGCAGAATGTGTGAACACACACACACTCAGAATATGTGAACACAAACGGATGCAGAATTTGAGAACACACACACACGCAGATTGTGAGAACACACACACACGCGGATTGTGAGAACACACACACGCAGAATGTAAGAACACACACAGACGCAGAATGTGAGAACACACACATGCAGAAGGTGTGAACACACACACATACATGCAGAATGTGTGAACATACACACACGCAGAATGTGTGAACACACACATGCAGAGTGTGAGAACACACACGCAGAATGTGTGAAGACACACGCAGAATGTGTGAAGACACACAAGCAGAATGTGTGAACACACACGCAGAATTTGTGAACACACACGCAGAATGTATGAACACACATGGAGAATCTGTGAACACACACACACACACAGAATGTGTGAACACACACACGCAGAATGTGTGAACACACACACACTCAGAATATGTGAACACAAACAGACGCAGAATGTAAGAACACACACACACGCAGATTGTGAGAACACACACA
Source organism: Carcharodon carcharias (assembly GCF_017639515.1). Lineage (NCBI taxonomy): Eukaryota > Metazoa > Chordata > Chondrichthyes > Lamniformes > Lamnidae > Carcharodon > Carcharodon carcharias. Next base: position 70,281,837 of record NC_054475.1, read on the forward strand.
CACGCAGAATGTAAGAACACACACAGACGCAGAATGTGAGAACACACACATGCAGAAGGTGTGAACACACACACATACATGCAGAATGTGTGAACATACACACACGCAGAATGTGTGAACACACACATGCAGAGTGTGAGAACACACACGCAGAATGTGTGAAGACACACGCAAAATGTGTGAAGGCACACACAGAATGTGTGAAGACACACACGCAGAATGTGTGAAGACACACGCAGAATGTGTGAACACACACGCAGAATGTATGAACACACATGCAGAATCTGTGAACACACACACACGTATATTGTGTGAACACACACATGCAGAATGTGTGAACACAGACGCAGAATGTGTGAACACACATGCAGAATGTGTGAACACACACACACGCAGAATGTGTGAACACACACACGCAGAATGTGAGAACACACACGCAGAATGTGTGAACAGACACACATGCAGAATGTGTGAACAGACACACACGCAGAATGTGTGAGCACACACACACGCAGAATGTGAGAACACGCACACGCAGACTGTGTGAACACACACAGGCAGAATGTGTGAACACACACACACAGAATGTGTGAACACTCCCCACGCAGAATATGTGAACACACACACACGGAGAATGTGAGAACACACACACACGCAGAATGTGTGAACACACACGCAGAATGTGTGAACACAGACGCAGAATGTGTGAGCACACACGCTGAATGTGTGAACACACACACACTCAGAATATGTGAACACAAACAGACGCAGAATGTGAGAACACACACACACAGATTGTGAGAACACACACACACGCAGAATGTGAGAACACACACACGCAGAAAGTGTGAACACACACACATGCAGAATGTGTGAGCACACACACACGCAGAATGTGTGAACACACACGCAGAATGTGTGAAGACACACACGCAGAATGTGTGAAGACACACACGCAGAATGTGTGAAGACACACACGCATGATGTGTGAAGACACACACGCAGAATGTGTGAACACACACACACGCAGAATGTGTGAACACACACAAGCAGAATGTGTGAACACACGCAGAATGTGTGAACACACACGCACTCGCAGAATGTGTGAACACACACGCAGAATGTCTGAACACAAACACGCAGAATGTGTGAACACACACAAGCAGAATGTGTGAACACACACACATGCAGAATGTGTGAATACACACATGCGGAATGTGTGAACACACACATGAGGAATGTGTGAACACACACGCAGAATGTTTGAACACACACGCAGAATGTGTGAACACACACACAAATGCAGAATGTGTGAGCACACACACAAATGCAGAATGTGTGAACACACACATGCATATTGTGTGAACACACCAAGCAGAATGTGTGAACACACACATGCAGAATGTATGAACACACACACATGCAGAATGTGTGAAACACACACACACGCAGAATGTGTGAACACACACAAGCAGAATGTTTGAACACACACACGCAGAATGTATGAACACACACAAATGCAGAATGTGTGAACACACACATGCGGAATGTGTGAACACACACATGCAGAGTGTGTGAACACACATGCAGAATGTGTGAACAGACACACAAGTGCAGAATGTGTGAACACACGCAGTATGTTTGAACACACACACACGCATATTGTGTGAACAGACAAACGCAGAATGTGAGAACAACACGCAGAATGTGTGAACACACACGCAGAATGTGTGAACACACACGCAGAATGTGTGAACACAGACACACGCAGAATGTGTGAACACACACGCAGAATGTGTGAACACACACACACGCAGAATGTGTGAACACACACACACGCAGAATGTGTGAGCACACACACACGCAGAATGTGTGAACACACACACATGCAGGATGTGTGAACACACACATGCAGAATGTGTGAACACACACGCAGAATGTGTGAACACACACACAAGTGCAGAATATGTGAACACACACGCAGAATGTGTGAACACACACACACGCATATTGTGTGAACACACACATGCAGAATGTGTGAACACAGATGCAGAATGTGTGAACACACATGCAGAATGTTTGAACACACACGCAGAATGTGTGAACACACACACATACAGAATGTGTGAACACACACACTCGCAGAATGTGAGAAAACACACACAGGCAGAAGGTGAGAACACACACACACGCAGAATGTGAGAACACACACGCAGAATGTGTGAACAGACACACATGCAGAATGTGTGAACAGACACACACACAGAATGTGTGAGCACACACACACGCAGAATGTGAGAACACGCACATGCAGACTGTGTGAACACGCTCAGGCAGAATGTGTGAACACACACACACAGAATGTGTGAACACTCCCCACGCAGAATATGTGAACACACACACACGTAGAATGTGAGAACACACACGCAGAATGTATGAACACACATGCAGAATGTGTGAACACAGACGCAAAATGTGTGAGCACACACGCTGAATGTGTGAACACACAAACTCAGAATATGTGAACACAAACAGACGCAGAATGTGAGAACACACACACACACAGATTGTGAGAACACACACACGCGCAGAATGTGAGAACACACACACACGCAGAAGGTGTGAACACACACACATACATGCAGAATGTGTGAACATACACACACGCAGAATGTGTGAACACACGCAGAATGTGTGAAGACACACACGCAGACTGTGTGAAGACACACACGCAGAATGTGTGAAGACACACACGCATGATGTGTGAAGACACACACGCAGAATGTGTGAACACACACACACACGCAGAATGTGTGAACACACACAAGCAGAATGTGTGAACACACGCAGAATGTGTGAACACACCCACTCGCAGAATGTGTGAACACACACGCAGAATGTCTGAACACACACAAGCAGAATGTTTGAACACACACACGCAGAATGTGTGAACACACACACACGCATATTGTGTGAACACACCCACGCAGAATGTGAGAACACATGCAGAATGTGTGAACACACACGCAGAATGTGTGAACACACACAAATGCAGAATGTGTGAGCGCACACATGCGGAATGTGTGAACACACACATGCATATTGTGTGAACTCACACAAGCAGAATGTGTGAACACACACGCAGAATGTGTGAACACAGACGCAGAATGTGTGAGCACACACGCTGAATGTGTGAACACACACACACTCAGAATATGTGAACACACACACACGCAGAATGTGTGAACACACACACGCAGATTGTGTGAACACACACACACGCATATTATGTGAACACACACACGCAGAATGTCTGAACACACACGCAGAATGTTTGAACACACACGCAGAATGTGTGAACACACACGCAGAATGTGTGAACACAGACACACACAGAATGTGTGAACACACACACACGCAGATGTGTGAAGCACACACAACATGCAGAATGTGTGAACACACACACTGCAGAATGTGTGAACACACACACAGCAGAATTTGTGAACACAGCACGCAGAATGTGTTGAACACAGCACCGCAGAATGTGTGAACACACACACAGCAGAAAGTGTGAACACACACGCAGAATGTGTGAACACACTCGCAGAATGTGTGAACACAACCAGCAGAACTGTGAGAACACACACACGCAGAATGTGTGAACACACACACACACGCAGAATGTGTGAACACAACACACGCAGAATGTGTGAACACACACACGCAGAATGTGTGAAAACACAGACACGCAGAATGTGTGAACACACACACAGAATGTGTGAACACACACACGCAGAATGTGTGAACACACACAGCAGAAATGTGTGAACACACACACGCAGAATGTGTGAACACACACACAGAAGTGTGAACACACTCACACACAGAATGTGTGAACACACACACGCAGAATGTGTGTACACACACACACGCAGCAATGTGTGAACACACACACACAGCAGATGTGTGAAACACACACATGCAGAATGTGTGAACACACACACACGCAGAATGTGTGAACACACACACGCAGAATGTGTGAACACACACACACGCAGAATGTGTGAACACACACACACGCAGAATGTGTGAACACACACACGCAGAATGTGTGAACACACACACGCAGAATGTGTGAACACACACGCAGAATGTGTGAACACACACACGCAGAATGTGTGAACACACACACGCAGAATGTGTGAACACACACGCAGAATGTGTGAACACACACACGCAGAATGTGTGAACACACACACACACAGAATGTGTGAACACACACACGCAGAATGTGTGAACACACACACACGCAGAATGTGTGAACACACACACACGCAGAATGTATGAACACACACACACGCAGATTGTGTGAACACACACACACGCAGAATGTAAGAACACACACAGACCAGAATGTGAGAACTCACACATGCAGAATGTGTGAACACACACACATACATGCAGAATGTGTGAACATACACACGCAGAATGTGTGAACAATCACACGCAGAGTGTGAGAACACACACGCAGAGTGTGAGAACACACACGCAGAATGTGTGAAGGCACACACAGAATGTGTGAAGACACACACGCAGAATGTGTGAAGACACACACGCAGAATGTGTGAAGACACACAAGCAGAATGTGTGAACACACACGCAGAATGTGTGAACACACACGCAGAATGTATGAACACACATGCAGAATCTGTGAACACACACACACACGCAGAATGTGTGAACACACACGCAGAATGTGAACACAAACATGCAGAATGTGTGAACACACACATGCAGAATGTGTGAACACACAGATACGCAGAATGTGTGAACACACAGACATGCGGAATGTGTGAACACACACACGCAGAATGTGTGAACACACACGCAGAATGTGTGAACACACACACAAGTGCAGAATGTGTGAACACACACGCAGAATGTGTGAACACACACACACGCATATTGTGTGAACACACACATGCAGAATGTGTGAACACAGACGCAGAATGTGTGAACACACACGCAGAATGTGTGAACACACATGCAGAATGTGTGAACACACACACACACAGAATGTGTGAACACACACACACGCAGAATGTGTGAACACACACGTATGCAGAATGTGTGAACACACACACACGCAGAATGTGTGAACACACACACGCAGAATGTGTGAACAGACACACATGCAGAATGTGTGAACACACACACGCAGAATGTGTGAACACACACACACGCAGAATGTGTGAACACACACACGCAGACTGTGTGAACACACACAGGCAGAATGTGTGAACACACACACACAGAATGTGTGAACACTCCCCACGCAGAATGTGTGAACACAGACGCAGAATGTGTGAGCACACACGCTGAATGTGTGAACACACACACACTCAGAATATGTGAACACAGACGCAGAATGTGAGAACACACACACACACAGATTGTGAGAACACACACACACGCAGAATGTGAGAACACACACACACGCAGAAGGTGTGAACAAACACACATACATGCAGAATGTGTGAACCCCACACACGCAGAATGTGTGAACACACACGCAGAATGTGTGAAGACACACACGCAGAATGTGTGAAGACACACACGCAGAATGTGTGAAGACACACAGGCATGATGTGTGAAGACACACACGCAGAATGTGTGAACACACACACGCAGAATGTGTGAACACACACAAGCAGAATGTGTGAACACACGCAGAATGTGTGAACACACACCCACTCGCAGAATGTGTGAACACACACGCAGAATGTCTGAACACAAACACGCAGAATGTGTGAACACACACACGCAGAATGTGTGAACACACACACATGCAAAATGTGTGAACACACACATGCGGAATGTGTGAACACACACATGAGGAATGTGTGAACACACACGCAGAATGTGTGAACACACACGCAGAATGTGTGAACACACACACAAATGCAGAATGTGTGAGCACACACATGCGGAATGTGTGAACACACACATGCATATTGTGTGAACTCACACAAGCAGAATATGTGAACACACACACAAATGCAGAATGTGTGAACACACACAAGCAGAATGTGTGAACACACACGCAGAGTGTGTGAACACACAGACAAGTGCAGAATGTGTGAACACACGCAGATTGTGTGAACACACATACACGTATATTATGTGAACACACACGCAGAATGTCTGAACACACACGCAGAATGTTTGAACACACACACAGAATGTGTGAACACACACACAGAATGTGTGAACACAGACACACACAGAATGTGTGAACACACACACACGCAGAATGTGTGAACACACACACACACGCAGAATGTGTGAACACACACAAATGCAGAATGTGTGAACACACACACACGCAGAATGTGTGAACACACACACACGCAGAATGTGTGAACACACACGCAGAATGTGTGAACACACACACACGCAGAATGTGTGAACACACACACACGCAGAATGTGTGAACACACACACACGCAGAATGTGTGAACACACACACGCAGAATGTGTGAACACACACACGCAGAATGTGTGAACACACACACACGCAGAATGTGTGAACACACACACGCAGAATGTGTGAACACACACACACGCAGAATGTGTGAACACACACACGCAGAATGTGTGAACACACACACGCAGAATGTGTGAACACACACACACGCAGAATGTGTGAACACACACACGCAGAATGTGTGAACACACACACGCAGAATGTGTGAACACACACACGCAGAATGTGTGAACACACACACGCAGAATGTGTGAACACACACAGATACAAGCAGAATGTGTGAACACATACACATGCAGAATGTGTGAACACACACGCAGAATGTGTGAACACACACACGCAGAATGTGTGAACACACACACACGCAGAATGTGTGAACACACACACACACGCAGAATGTGTGAACACACACACAAGCAGAATGTGTGAACACACATATACATGCAGAATGTGTGAACACATGCACAGCAGATTGTGTGAACACAAGCACGCAGAATGTGTGAACACACACATCGCAGAATGTGTGAACACACACACACGCAGAATGTGTGAACACAACACACGCAGAATGTGTGAACACACACACGCAGAATGTGTGAACACTCACGCAGAATGTGTGAACCCACACACGCAGCATGTGAGAACACACACACAGAATGTGCGAACACACACCCACGCAGAATATTTGAACACACACACACACGTAGAATTTGAGAACACACACACACGCAGAATGTGTGAACACACACACGCAGAATGTGTGAACACACACAAATGCAGAATGTGTGAACACACACACACACACTGTGTGAACACACACACATACATGCAGAATGTGTGAACCACACACACGCGCGCAGAATGTGTGAACACACACGCAGAATGTGTGAACACACACGCAGAATGTGAGAACACACACACGCAGAATGTGTGAACACACACACACACAAAATTTGAGAACACACACACAGGCAGAAGGTGAGAACACACACACACACAGAATGTGAGAACACACACTCAGAATGTGTGAACAGACACACACACGCAGAATGTGTGAACAGACACACACACGCAGAATGTGTGAGCACACACACACGCAGAATGTGTGAACAGCACACGCAGACTGTGTGAACACAGCACACGGCAGAATGTGTGAACACACACACGCAGAATGTGTGAACACACACAGCGGAATGTGTGAACACACACACGCAGAATGTGTGAACACACACACACGCAGAATGTGTGAACACACACACGCAGAATGTGTGAACACACACACACTCAGAATGTGTGAACACAAACAGACGCAGAATGTGTGAACACACACACACGCAGATTGTGAGAACACACACACACGCAGAATGTAAGAACACACACAGACGCAGAATGTGAGAACACACACATGCAGAAGGTGTGAACACACACACATACATGCAGAATGTGTGAACATACACACACGCAGAATGTGTGAACACACACATGCAGAGTGTGAGAACACACACGCAGAATGTGTGAAGACACACGCAGAATGTGTGAAGACACACGCAGAATGTGTGAAGACACACACGCAGAATGTGTGAACACACACAAGCAGAATGTGTGAACACACACGCAGAATGTGTGAACACACACGCAGAATGTATGAACATACATGCAGAATCTGTGAACACACACACGCAGAATGTGTGAACACACACGCAGAATGTGAACACAAACATGCAGAATGTGTGAACACACACATGCAGAATGTATGAACACACAGATACGCAGAATGTGTGAACACACACACATGCGGAATGTGTGAACACACACGCAGAATGTGTGAACACACACACAAGTGCAGAATGTGTGAACACACACGCAGAATGTGTGAACACACACACGCAGAATGTGTGAACACACACGCAGAATGTGTGAACACACACGCAGAATGTGTGAACACACACACGCAGAATGTGTGAACACACACACGCAGAATGTGTGAACACACACACACGCAGAATGTGTGAACACACACACACGCAGAATGTGTGAACACACACACACGCAGAATGTGTGAACACACACACGCAGAATGTGTGAACACACACACGCAGAATGTGTGAACACACACAGGCAGAATGTGTGAACACACACACACGCAGAATGTGTGAACACACACACACGCAGAATGTGTGAACACAGACATACGCAGAATGTGTGAACACACACGCAGAAGGTGTGAACACACACACGCTGAATGTGTGAACACACTGACATGCAGAATGTGTGAACACACACACACGCAGAATGTGTGAACACACACACGCAGAATGTGTGAACGCACACGCAGAATGTGTGAACACAGACGCAGAATGTGTGAGCACACACGCTGAATGTGTGAACACACACACTCAGAATATGTGAACACAAACAGATGCAGAATGTGAGAACACACACACACACAGATTGTGAGAACACACACACGCAGAATGTGAGAACACACACACACACAGATTGTGAGAACACACACACGCAGAATGTGAGAACACACACACACGCAGAAGGTGTGAACACACACACATACATGCAGAATGTGTGAACATACACACACGCAGAATGTGTGAACACACCTGCAGAATGTGTGAAGACACACACGCAGAATGTGTGAAGACCCACACGCAGAATGTGTGAAGACACACACGCATGATGTGTGAAGACACACACGCAGAATGTGTGAACACACACACACACGCAGAATGTGTGAACACACACAAGCAGAATGTGTGAACACACGCAGAATGTCTGAACACAAACACGCAGAATGTGTGAACACACACACGCAGAAAGTGTGAACACACACACGCAGAATGTGTGAACACACACACATGCAGAATGTGTGAACACACACATGCGGAATGTGTGAACATACACATGAGGAATGTGTGAACACACACGCAGAATGTGTGAACACACACACGAATGCAGAATGTGTGAACACACACATGCATATTGTGTGAACTCACACAAGCAGAATGTGTGAACACACACACAAATGCAGAATGTGTGAACACACACAAGCAGAATGTGTGAACACACACGCGGAATGTGTGAACAAATGCATGCGGAAGGTGTGAACACACACGCATGCGGAATGTGTGAACACACCCACGCGGAATGTGTGAACACACACACGCGGAATGTGTGAACACACAAACGCAGAATGTATGAACACCCACACGCAGAATGTGTGAACACACACACGCAGAATGTGTGAACACACACACGCAGAATGTGTGAACACACACACGCAGAATGTGTGAACACACACATGTAGACTGTGTGAACACACACACTCAGAATGTGTGAACACACACACGCAGAATGTGAGAACACACACACACGCAGAATGTGTGAACACACACACACCCAGGATGTGTGAACACACACACATGCAGAATGTGTGAACACACACACTCGCAGAATGTGTGAACACACACACACGCAGAATGTGTGAACACACACACACGCAGAATGTGTGAACACACACACGCAGAATGTGTGAACACACACGCAGAATGTGTGAACACACACAAGCAGAATGTGTGAACACACACACGCAGAATGTGTGAACACACACACGCAGAATGTGTGAACACACACACGCAGAATGTGTGAACACACACGCAGAATGTGTGAACACACACGCAGAATGTGTGAACACACACACGCAGAATGTGTGAACACACACACGCAGAATGTGTGAACACACACACGCAGAATGTGTGAACACACACACGCAGAATGTGTGAACACACACACCGCAGAATGTGTGAACACACACACGCAGAATGTGTGAACACACACACACGCAGAATGTGTGAACACACACACACGCAGAATGTGTGAACACACACGCAGAATGTGTGAACACGCACGCAGAATGTGTGAACACACGCAGAATGTGTGAACACACACACACGCAGAATGTGTGAACACACACACACGCAGAATGTGTGAACACACACACACGCAGAATGTGTGAACACACACACCGAGGATGTGTGAACACACACACATGCAGAATGTGTGAACACACACACACGCAGAATGTGTGAACACACACACACGCAGAATGTGTGAACACACACACGCAGAATGTGTGAACACACACACGCAGAATGTGTGAACACACACGCAGAATGTGTGAACACACACGCAGAATGTGTGAACACACACACGCAGAATGTGTGAACACACACACACGCAGAATGTGTGAACACACAAGCAGAATGTGAACACACACAGCAGAATGTGTGAACACACACACGCAGAATGTGTGAACCACACCACGCAGAATGTGTGACACACACACATGCAGAATGTGTGAACACACACGCAGATGTGTGAACACACAACACACGCAGAATATGTGAATCACACACGCAGAATGTGTGACACACACACACGCAGAATGTGGTGAACACAAACAATGCAGAATGTGTAACACACACACGCAGAATGTGTGAACACCACACGCAGAATGTGTGAACACACACACACGCAGAATGTGTGACACACACACATCAGAATGTGTGAACACACACACACGCAGAATGTGTGAACACACACACGCAGAATGTGTGAACACATACACACGCAGAATGTGTGAACACACACGCAGAATGTGTGAACACAGACACACACATAATGTGTGAACACACACACACGCAGAATGTGTGAACACACACACACGCAGAATGTGTGAACACACACACGCAGAATGTGTGAACACACACAGGCAGAATGTGTGAACACACACACACGCAGAATGTGTGAACACACACACGCAGAATGTGTGAACACACACACACGCAGAATGTGTGAACACACACACGCAGAATGTGTGAACACACACACGCAGAATGTGTGAACACACACGCAGAATGTGTGAACACACACGCAGAATGTGTGAACACACACACGCAGAATGTGTGAACACACACACACGCAGAATGTGTGAACACACACACACGCAGAATGTGTGAACACACACACGCAGAATGTGTGAACACACACACACGCAGAATGTGTGAACACACACACACACGCAGAATGTGTGAACACACACACACGCAGAATGTGTGAACACACACGCAGAATGTGTGGACACACACACGCAGAATGTGTGGACACACACACGCAGAATGTGTGAACACACACACGCAGAATGTGTGAACACACATACACACGCAGAATGTGTGAACACACACACACACGCAAATGTGTGAAACACACACACGCAGAATGTGTGAACACACACACAAATGCAGAATGTGTGAACACACACACAAGCAGAATGCGTGAAAACACACACAGAATGTGTGAACAAACACGTAGAATGTGTGAACACACACACGCAGAATGTGTGAACACACACACACAGAATGTGTGAACACACACACGCAGAATGTGTGAACACACACACGCAGAATGTGTGAACACACACACATGCAGAATGTGTGAACACACACACGCAGAATGTGTGAACACACACACGCAGAATGTGTGAACACACACACACGCAGAATGTGTGAACACACACACAAGCAGAATGTGTGAACACACACAAGCAGAATGTGTGAACACACACACGCAGAATGTGTGAACACACACATGCAGAATGTGTGAACACACACACACGCAGAATGTGTGAACACACACACGCAGAATGTGTGAACACACACGCAGAATGTGTGAACACACACACGCAGAATGTGTGAACACACACACACAGAATGTGTGAACACACACACGCAGAATGTGTGAACACACACACGCAGAATGTGTGAACACGCACACGCAGAATGTGTGAACACACACACACGCAGAATGTGTGAACACAAACACGCAGAATGTGTGAACACACACACGCAGAATGTGTGAACACATACACACGCAGAATGTGTGAACACACACGCAGAATGTGTGAACACGCACGCAGAATGTGTGAACACACACATGCAGAATGTGTGAACACACGCACACGCAGAATGTGTGAACACACACACGCAGAATGTGTGAACACACACACGCAGAATGTGTGAACACACACACGCAGAATGTGTGAACACAAACACACGCAGAATGTGTGAACACACACACACGCAGAATGTGTGAACACACACACGCAGAATGTGTGAACACACACACGCAGAATGTGTGAACACACACACGCAGAATGTGTGAACACACACACACGCAGAATGTGTGAACACACACGCAGAATGTGTGAACACACACACGCAGAATGTGTGAACACACACACGCAGAATGTGTGAACACACACGCAGAATGTGTGAACACACACACACATGCAGAATGTGTGAACACACACACGCAGAATGTGTGAACACACACACACACAGAAAGTGTGAACACACACACACGCAGAATGTGTGAACACACACACACACGCAGAATGTGTGAACACACACACATGCAGAATGTGTGAACAAACACACATACATGCAGAATGTGTGAACACACACACACGCAGAATGTGTGAACACACACGCAGAATGTGTGAACACACACGCAGAATGTGTGAACACACACATGCAGAATGTGTGAACACACACACATGCAGAATGTGTGAACACACACACACGCAGAATGTGTGAACACACACGCAGAATTGGTGAACACACACATGCAGAATGTGTGAACACACACACACGCAGAATGTGTGAACACAAAAACACGCAGAATGTGTGAACACACACACACACGCAGAATGTGTGAACACACACACGCAGAATGTGTGAACACACAAACGCAGAATGTGTGAACACACACGCAGATGTGAACACACACACGCAGAATGTGTGAACACACACACGCAGAATGTGTGAACACACACACATGCAGAATGTGTGAACACACACACACGCAGAATGTGTGAACACACACAAACGCAGAATGTGTGAACACGCACGCAGAATGTGTGAACACACGCACGCAGAATGTGTGAACACACACACGCAGAATGTGTGAACACACACACACGCAGAATGTGTGAACACAAACACGCAGAATGTGTGAACACACACACGCTGAATGTGTGAACACACACACGCAGAATGTGTGAACACATACACACGCAGAATGTGTGAACACACACACATGCAGAATGTGTGAACACAGACACGCACAGAATGTGTGAACACACACACGCAGAATGTGTGAACACACTCACACACAGAATGTGTGAACACACACACGCAGAATGTGTGAACACACATGCAGAATGTGTGAACAAACACGCAGAATGTGTGAACACACACACATGCAGAATGTGTGAACACACACACGCAGAATGTGTGAACACACACACGCAGAATGTGTGAACACACACATGTAGACTGTGTGAACACACACTCAGAATATGTGAACACAAACAGACGCAGAATGTGAGAACACACACACGCAGATTGTGAGAACACACACACACGCAGAATGTAAGAACACACACAGACGCAGAATATGAGAACACACACATGCAGAAGGTGTGAACACACACACATACATGCAGAATGTGTGAACATACACACACGCAGAATGTGTGAACACACACATGCAGAGTGTGAGAACACACACGCAGAATGTGTGAAGACACACGCAGAATGTGTGAAGACACATACGCAGAATGTGTGAAGACACACAAGCAGAATGTGTGAACACACACGCAGAATTTGTGAACACACATGCAGAATGTATGAACACACATGCAGAATCTGTGAACACACACACACATGCAGAATGTGTGAACACGCACAGGCAGAATGTTTGAACACACACAGACACACAATGTGTGAACACACACCCACGCAGAATATGTGAACACACACACACACGTAGAATGTGAGAACACACACACATGCAGAATGTGTGAACACACACACATACATGCAGAATGTGTGAACACACACACACGTGCAGAATGTGTGAACACACACAAGCAGAATGTGTGAACACACTCAAGCAGAATGTGTGAACACACACATTCAGAATGTGTGAACACACACACACACAGAAAGTGTGAACACACACACACGCAGAATGTGTGAACACAAACACGCAGAATGTTTGAACACACACGCAGAATGTGTGAACACACACACGCAGAATGTGTGAACACACACACACGCAGAATGTGTGAACACACACACGCAGAATGTGTGAACACACACACGCAGAATGTGTGAACACGCACGCAGAATGTGTGAACACACGCAGAATGTGTGAACACACACACACGCAGAATGTGTGAACACACACACGCAGAATGTGTGAACACACACACGCAGAATGTGTGAACACACACAAACGCAGAATGTGTGAACACACACACGCAGAATGTGTGAACACACACACGCAGAATGTGTGAACACACACGCAGAATGTGTGAACACACACACACGCAGAATGTGTGAACACAAACACACGCAGAATGTGTGAAAACACACACGCAGAATGTGTGAACACACAGACGCAGAATGTGTGAACACACACACACGCGGAATGTGTGAACACACATGCAGAATTGGTGAACACACACATGCAGAGTGTGTGAACACACACGCTGAATGTGTGAACACACACGCAGAATGTGTGAACGCACACACACGCAGAATGTGTGAACACACACGCAGAATGTGTGAACACACACACACAGAATGTGTGAACACACACAAGCAAAATGTGTGAACACACACGCAGAATGTGTGAACACACACGCAGAATGTGTGAACACACACATGCAGAATGTGTGAACACACACACACACGCAGAATGTGTGAACACACACACGCAGAATGTTTGAACACACACACACGCAGAATGTGTGAACACACTCACGCAGAATGTGTGAACACACACACACGCAGAATGTGTGAACACACGCATGCAGAATGTGTGAACACACGCACGCAGAATGTGTGAACACACACACAAATGCAGAATGTGTGAACACAAACACGCAGAATGTGTGAACACACACACGCAGAATGTGTGAACACAAACACGCAGAATGTGTGAACACACACACGCAGAATGTGTGAACACACACACATGCAGAATGTGTGAACACACACACACGCAGAATGTGTGAACACAAACACGCAGAATGTGTGAACACTCTCACGCAGAATGTGTGAACACACACGCAGAATGTGTGAACACAAACACGCAGAATGTGTGAACACACACACACGCAGGATGTGTGAACACACACACACGCAGAATGTGTGAACACACACACGCAGAATGTGTGAACACACACAGGCAGAATGTGTGAACACACACGCGGAATGTGTGAACACACAAACGCAGAATGTGTGAACACACACATGCAGAATGTGTGAACACACACACACTCAGAATATGTGAACACAAACAGACGCAGAATGTGAGAACACACACACACGCAGATTGTGAGAACACACACACGCAGAATGTAAGAACACACACAGACGCAGAATGTGAGAACACACACATGCAGAAGGTGTGAACACACACACATACATGCAGAATGTGTGAACATACACACACGCAGAATGTGTGAACACACACATGCAGAGTGTGAGAACACACACACGCAGAATGTGTGAAGACACACGCAGAATGTGTGAAGACACACGCAGAATGTGTGAAGACACACACGCAGAATGTGTGAACACACACAAGCAGAATGTGTGAACACACACGCAGAATGTGTGAACACACACGCAGAATGTATGAACATACATGCAGAATCTGTGAACACACACACACGCAGAATGTGTGAACACACACGCAGAATGTGAACACACACATGCAGAATGTGTGAACACACACACGCAGAATGTGTGAACACACAAATACAGAATATGTGAACACATACACACGCAGAATGTGTGAACACACACGCAGAATGTGTGAACACACACAAATGCAGAATGTGTGAACACACACACACGCAGAATGTGAACACACACACACGCAGAATGTGTGAACACACACACACGCAGAATGTGTGAACACACACACACGCAGAATGTGTGAACACACACGCAGAATGTGTGAACGCACACACACACAGAATGTGTGAACACACACACGCAGAATGTGTGAACACACACGCAGAATGTGTGAACACACACGCAGAATGTGTGAACACACACGCAGAATGTGTGAACACACACACATGCAGAATGTGTGAACACACACACGCGCAGAATGTGTGAACACACACACACGCAGAATGTGTGAGCACAAACATGCAGAATGTGTGAACACACACGCAGAATGTGTGAACACACATGCGCAGAATGTGTGAACACGTACACACGCAGAATGTGTGAACACACACACATGCGGAATGTGTGAACACACACACGCAGAATGTGTGAACACACACGCAGAATGTGTGAACACAGACACACACAGAATGTGTGAACATACCCACACGCAGAATGTGTGAACACACACACACGCAGAATGTGTGAACACACACACGCAGAATGTGTGAACACACACAAATGCAGAATGTGTGAACACACACACGCAGAATGTGTGAACACACACATGCAGAATGTGTGAACACACACACGCAGAATGTGTGAACACAACACACGCAGAATGTGTGAACACACACACGCAGAATGTGTGAACACACACACGCAGAATGTGTGAACAACAAACCAGAATTTGTGAACAAACACCCATGCAGATGTGTGAACACACACGCAGAATGTGTGAACACACACACGCAGAATGTGAGAACACACACACGCAGAATGTGAGAACACACACACACGCAGAAGGTGTGAACACACACATACATGCAGAATGTGTGAACATACACACACGCAGAATGTGTGAACACACCCGCAGAATGTGTGAAGACACACACGCAGAATGTGTGAAGACCCACATGCAGAATGTGTGAAGACACACACGCATGATGTGTGAACACACACAAGCAGAATGTGTGAACACACACGCAGAATGTGTGAACACACACGCAGAATGTATGAACATACATGCAGAATCTGTGAACACACACACACACGCAGAATGTGTGAACACACACGCAGAATGTGAACACAAACATGCAGAATGTGTGAACACACACACGTGGAATGTGTGAACACACAAACGCAGAATGTGTGAACACACACACGCAGAATGTGTGAACACACACGCAGAATGTGTGAACACACACACACTCAGAATATGTGAACACAAACAGACGCAGAATGTGAGAACACACACACACGCAGATTGTGAGAACACACACACACGCAGAATGTGTGAACACACACAGACGCAGAATGTGTGAACACACACACGCAGAATGTGTGAACACACACACATACATGCAGAATGTGTGAACACACACACATGCGGAATGTGTGAACACACACGCAGAATGTGTGAACACACACACAAGTGCAGAATGTGTGAACACACACGCAGAATGTGTGAACACACACACACGCATATTGTGTGAACACACACACGCAGAATGTGTGAACACACACGCAGAATGTGTGAACACACAAGCAGAATGTGTGAACACACACATGCAGAATGTGTGAACACACACACATGCAGAATGTGTGAACACACACACACGCAGAATGTGAGAAAACACACACAGGCAGAAGGTGAGAACACGCACACACGCAGAATGTGAGAACGCACACACGCAGAATGTGTGAAAACACACACACGCAGAATGTGAGAACGCACACACGCAGAATGTGTGAACACACAGAGATGCAGAATGTGTGAACACACACACATACACTCAGAATGTGAGAACACACAAACGCAGAATGTGAGAACACACACACACAGAATGTGTGAACAAACACACACGCAGAATGTGTGAACACACACACGCACAATGTGTGAACACACACAAATGCAGAATGTGTGAAGACACACACGCAGAATGTGTGAACACACACACATACACGCTGGATGTGTGAACACACACACGCAGGATGTGTGATCACACACACGCAGAATGTGTGAACGCACACACACGCAGAATGTGTGAACACACACACACACAGAATGTGTGAAAACACACACACGCAGAATGTGTGAACACACACACACGCAGAATGTGTGAACACACACACACATGCAGAATGTGTGAGCATACACACACGCAGAATGTGTGAACACACACACGCGGAATGTGTGAACACACACACACACGCAGAATGTGTGAACACACACACGCAGAATGTGTGAACACACACACGCAGAATGTGTGAACACACACACACACACGCAGAATGTGTGAACACACACAAGCAGAATGTGTGAACACACGCAGAATGTGTGAACACACACACACTCGCAGAATGTGTGAACACACACGCAGAATGTCTGAACACAAACACGCAGAATGTGTGAACACACACACGCAGAAAGTGTGAACACACACACGCAGAATGTGTGAACACACACACATGCAGAATGTGTGAACACACACATGCGGAATGTGTGAACATACACATGAGGAATGTGTGAACACACACATGAGGAATGTGTGAACACACACGCAGAATGTGTGAACACACACACAAATGCAGAATGTGTGAGCACACACATGCGGAATGTGTGAACACACACATGCATATTGTGTGAACTCACACAAGCAGAATGTGTGAACACACACACAAATGCAGAATGTGTGAACACACACAAGCAGAATGTGTGAACACACCCACGCGGAATGTGTGAACTCACACACGCGGAATGTGTGAACACACAAACGCAGAATGTGTGAACACACACACGCAGAATGTGTGAACACACACGCAGAATGTGTGAACACACACACACAGAATGTGTGAACCCACACAAGCAGAATGTGTGAACACACACAAGCAGAATGTGTGAACACACACATGCAGAATGTGTGAACACACACACGCAGAATGTGTGAACACACACACGCAGAATGTGTGAACACAACACACGCAGAATGTGTGAACACACACAAGCAGAATGTGTGAACACACTCAAGCAGAATGTGTGAACACACACATTCAGAATGTGTGAACACACACACACACAGAAAGTGTGAACACACATGCAGATGTGTGAACACACACGCAGAATGTGTGAACACACGCACAGAATGTGTGAACACACACACGCAGAATGTGTGAACACACAAATACAGAATATGTGAACACACACACACGCAGAATGTGTGAACACACACGCAGAATGTGTGAACACACACACGCAGAATGTGTGAACACACACACACGCAGAATGTGTGAACACACACACGCGGATGTGTGAACACACACGCAGAATGTGTGAACACACACGCAGAATGTGTGAACACACACACGCAGAATGTGTGAACACACACACACAGAATGTGTGAACACACACACACGCAGAATGTGTGAACACACACGTACGCAGAATATTTGAACACACATACACACGTAGAATGTGAGAACACACACACACGCAGAATGTGTGAACACAACCACGCAGAATGTGTGAACACACACACATGCACATTGTGTGAACACACACACACGCAGAATGTGTGAACACACACACATACATGCAGAATGTGTGAACACATACACACGCAGAATGTGTGAACACACACACGCAGAATGTGTGAACACACAAATGCAGAATGTGTGAACACATACACACGCAGAATGTGTGAACAAACACACATACATGCAGAATGTTTGAACCCCACACATGCAGAATGTGTGAACACACACGCACGCAGAATTTGTGAACACACGCACGCGGAATGTGTGAACATACACGCACACGGAATGTGTCAACACACACGCGGAATGTTTGAACACACAAATGCAGAATGTGTGAACACACGCAGAATGTGTGAACACACGCAGAATGTGTGAACACACACCCACGCAGAATGTGTGAACACACACACGCAGAATGTGTGAACACAACTTACACAGAATGTGTGAACACACACGCAGAATGTGTGAACACAACAGACGCAGAATGGGAGAACACACAGGCAGAATGTGTGAACACACAACACACACACGCAGTATGTGGGAACACACACATGCAGAATGTGTGAACACACACACACGCAAAATGTGTGAGCACACACACATGCAGAATGTGAGAAAACGCACACGCAGACTGTGTGAACACGCACAGGCAGAATGTGTGAACACACACACACAGAATGTGTGACCACACACCCATGCAGCATATGTGAAACCACACACACAGGTAGAATGTCAGAACACAGACACACGCAGAATGTGTGAACACACACACATACATGCAGAATGTGTGAACACACACACACGCAGAATGTGTGAACACACACGCAGAATGTGTGAACACACACACGCAGAATGTGTGAACACACACAAATGCAGAATGTGTGAACACACACACACGCAGAATGTGTGAACACACACACACGCAGAATGTGTGAGCACACACACACGCAGAATGTGTGAACACACACACATGCAGAATGTGTGAACACACACACACGCAGAATGTGTGAACACACACACACGCAGAATTTGTGAACACACAGACGCAGAATGTGTGAACACACACACACGCATATTATGTGAACACACACACGCAGAATGTGTGAACACACACGCAGAATGTGTGAACACACACGCAGAATGTGTGAACACACATGCAGAATGTGTGAACACACACGCAGAATGTGTGAACACACACACACAATGTGTGAACACAGACACACAGAATGTGTGAACACACACACACGCAGAATGTGTGAACACACACACACGCAGAATGTGTGAACACACACACGCAGAATGTGTGAACACACACAAATGCAGAATGTGTGAACACACACACATGCAGAATGTGTGAACACACACGGCGGAGAATGTGTGAACACTACACGCAGAATGTGTGAACACACACACACACAAAATTTGAGAACACACACTCAGGCAGAAGTGAGAACACACACACACAGAATGTGAGAACACACACTCAGAATGTGTGAACAGGCACCACATGCAGAATGTGTGAACAGACACACACATGCAGAATGTGTGAGCACACACACACGCAGAATGTGAGAACACGCACACGCAGACTGTGTGAACACGCACAGGCAGAATGTGTGAACACACACACGCAGAATGTGAGAACACACACCCACGCCGAATGTGTGAGCACACACACGCAGACTGTGTGAACACGCACAGGCAGAATGTGTGAACACACACACGCGGAATGTGTGAACACACAAACGCAGAATTGTGAAAACACACGCAGAATTGTGAACACACACAGCAGATGTGTGAACACACATGCGGATGTGTGAACACACACGCAGAATGTGTGAACACACGCACACGCACATTGTGTGAACACACACACATGCAGAATGTGTGAACACACACATACACGCAGAATGTGTGAACACACACAAATGCAGAATGTGTGAACACAAACACACGCAGAATGTGTGAACACAAACACACGCAGAATGTGTGAACACACACACGCAGAATGTGTGAACACACACACAGCAGAATGTGTGAACACACAAAACTACACAATGTGGAACACACACACGCAGAATGTGTGAAACACACACACAACGCAGAATGTGTGAACACACCGCAGAATGTGTGAACACACACACGCAGAATGTGTGAACACACACAGAATGTGTGAACACACA